>NC_136016.1:23943881-23981381 GCF_048128805.1 Centroberyx gerrardi
CAGGACAGAAAGAAAAAAAAAGGTGTCAAACATAAATGATTATGGTTGTTTTATCTACTGCAGAGAAACGTACGCTCCCTGAGGAGATGCCTGCTCCGGAAAACCCTGGAGAATGTGAATATCTGCGTATATATGACAGAAACAGAGGATGGACTCAATATAAATAAATGTATATAAGTAGGAATGTCATCTGCTGCAGAGACACAAATCCACTACATGATAACAGTTGTAGTCCAAGAAACCACAGAGAGACCACGGAAAGCTGGAGACACAGGACAGAACGAGACAAAGAAATCAAAAAATAAATGCTGTATATATCTTATGGTTGTTATTGTTTTATTTGATTGACTTTAATAATCCCCCAAGAGCCTCTGGGTTCACCTGTGCCACAAACAGCCACAAACCCTATACAAGATGGAAATGAAGCTCTAATCTACAGACACTGATGAAGGCCGGAGTGCTGAAAACCTTTTGTCAATTTTAGACCAAATACTGCTTGATCATATTCTTGCGACATATTACTAAAACAAGAAAGGCCGTTAGATTTATTGGGTCTAACAGAAGATAACAGCCCATCAGTTGAAGGGGATAAATACAATTAAAAGTACAATCTCCTTCTGTGATTTTGAAAATCGAGCAACACTGGTTTGTACAGAGAGCGGGTCTAGAAAAATCATGGATGGATGACCATGGCTTGGTCTTTCTAGTGTTAAAGGAGTGCTGCATTTACCAGTTAACAGACTTTATATATGCATGTGTCAGAGAAATTGGCTTGTGACTGAAAGGCTGCCGGTTTGAATCCCAGGACTGGCTGGAACTCTCTAAATGTGAGGCACGACGTCACTGGAAAAGAGCAAGTGTGTCGACTTTAAAATAAAAATCATGTATCTTTTCCAGGGTGTCACTGTGATCTTGAAGGCATGTTTGAGGCTGGCAAATAACAGTGACGATGTCGCAAAACTGTGATGCAAGCCAACATGTCCTCAGCAAAACTGACTGAGACAATCATCTCCATTTCAAAACAACTTCTGCATGGCTGTCAAGTTCAATCACAGCACCCATCCATTACATCATCCCGACTCTGCGTGTCTCTCCCTCTCACTGACCTAGAATCACTGCTGTTTCAAATTCATAGGCATCAATGGAAAAACTGAACCCTCTGTCATCTAAAAATCGACTTATGTGTGATCTTAAGGTCTTCCTCGGACACTCTTGTATTCCTGACTCATCAAGATACACCGCTGACAGTTTTCTCTACAAAAATAAAAAGTTCCATCAGCCTACAATAAACTCGCATCAGTCACAAACCCACAAGTGCCAGTGGGAATTTCAAGCAGCTTCCCTCCGCCGCTGAAAAGTCGGCTTTTTAGATGCGTGTCTTCTCGACAACGCTGATGCCGTGTGATCTTGAAGGCGTATTTGGGACTCATCAAACAACAGCGGTGTCGAAAAGGCAAATATGAATCTGTGACGATGTCGCAAGAAACCACGATCCAGGCCAACGTGTCCTCAGCCGAACCGACTGAGACAAACATCTTCATATCCACAACTTCTGCGTCGCTGTCACCGAACCAGACAGCATCTATCCATTTCAGAATATCAATTAGATGGCTCTGCAGCTCTCGGTCCCTTCCTCTCTTACTAGTCTTGACGCTTGGCCATCAGGGGGAAACGGAACAATTTTTCTCAGTTACCTTAACGTCTTCGCTCTGAAGATCCGAACGTTCTCGGGACACATTATCCGATTGGTGATTTTTCAAAAAGCACGCAACTGACAGCTTTCTTCATCTGCAACAAGTTCCATCAGCCTCCATTGGAATAACATCTGTCAAACACATGGCTGCCAATGGGTTTTTCTCAGCGACTGAAAAATTGACTTGATTACTTGAGCCGAGTTGACGCACATCTTCATTCCCGTCCATTATTATTGACAGCTGAGTCAATGGACAAGTCATTGCCAAAGTTCCTGCCATCTTTGCTGGTGTTGGATGGTATTGCAGGCAAATTCAAGACCCAAACAACAACAATAACAACAACAGCGGAGCAAAAACAAAACTTCAGACTGGAAAATAAGAGTCGGGACGTTGACATCGCAAAGGCCTCGACCCGAGCCAACGTGTCCCCGACAATCATCTCTATTCCTACAACTTCTTCACCGCTGCCACTGAACCAGACATTATCTATCCATATCAGAATATCAAATTGGTGACTCTAGAGCTCCCGGTCTCTTCCTCTCTTACTAGTCTTGACCCTTGGCCATCAGGGGGAAACTGAACAATTTTTCTCAGGTACCTTAATGCCTTCGCGTTAGATCTGAACGTTCTCGGGACACATTTTCCGATCAGCACGCGACTGACAGCATTCATCATCTGCAACAAGTTCCATCAGCCTCCATTGGAATAACATCTGTCAAACACATGGCTGTCAACGGGAACAGTTTTTCTTGACTTGATTATTTGAGCCGAGTTGACGCACGTCTTCATTCCCGTCCATTGTTATTTAAAGTTGAGTCGATGGACACGTCTTTGCAGAAGTTCCTGCCATCTTTGGTGATATTGGATGGTCTTGTGGGCAGATTCGCGACCCAAAAAACAACAACAACAAAAGAAAACAAGAGAACTTCAGACTGGAAAACAAGAGTAGGGACGTTGATGTCGCAAAGGCCAACGTGTCCTCGACAATCATCTCTACTCCTACAACGCCTTCACCGCTGCCACTGGACCAGACAGCATCTATCCATTTCAGAATATCATTTAGATTGCTCTCCGACTCTTCTCCAAACTGCCAGAGAAGTTTTTTTTTTTTTGACAGTCAGACAAGGCAGCTGTGTTGCGTTATGCTCCGTTATAGCTGGTGACAGGTTGTTTGGCCTGAACATCTCTCCCTTTCTTCCCCCTCTCCTCCACCCCTCCCTCCTTCCCTCTCTGTCTATTAGCGCTGACAGCTAGCTTGTACCGAGCCCCGACTGACTCCGACTGCCACTCGATCCCCCTGCACTCCTCTCTCCCTCCGCCTGTTTCATCTTATTGTTCCCGTCTCTCTTTCCATTTCTTTCACATTCGTTTTTTTTTGTCCCCCCCCCCTCTCTCATTGTTCTTGTTCTCCCTTGCACTTTCTGTCTCTATCCATCCATCCGTCCATCAGTCTGTCTCCTCTCCAATTACTGCTTTCCTTGGAACAACAAAAACATCCATCTTAAAGTCATTTAGTCTCATATTTGGCCTTTAGATCTTATTTTTCTGAAACCAAGAGAAACATTCTGCAGTGAGGAGAGATAACTCCACTTGTTTCCAATGCAGCTTCACTTGTTTCAGGAGTTTTCTAGAAATGAGAGTCAGTCTGTTGAAACCAGTCAGAATAAGGCAGATCACTGCACTGCTAAATTATACTAAATTATTGAAACAAGTTGATTTGCATTGGAAAAAAGTGAAATTATCAAACCCCATTAGCAGATTTTTTCACTTATTTTAAGAAAAGATTTAAAGATTTAAAAATTTTAAGAGAAGATTTTAGGACTCGATAAAAGACTAAACGACTTTTTTTTTTTTGCAGTGCCGAACTTAGAAATTCACAAATCTATGATTCACGGTTTCTCATCGGTTTCTTAGGCACCACTTGCAGCAAGGCATTGTGGGAGGCATATTCCATCCATCCGTCTGTGTATCTTTTCATTCATCCATCTATATATCCATTCATCCAGACATCTACCCACCTATCTATCCATCCATCCATCCATGCATCTTTCGTCTCCCTATTAGTCTGTCTATCCTTCTTCCTCCCCAGAAATTTGAGAGAAAAATTCCCCAACAATGAAAAATATGAATAAAAAAATGTGCATTTGCACAAGCTGAAGCATCGGAGCAACCAGTGGAATAACAAATTCACTGATTTTGAGCCTCATTTTGAGCAAGGCACTGTAGGAGGCATATTCTATCCATCTATCGTTTCATTCATCTATCTATACATCCATCCATCTTCCGTTCTATCGATTGATCCATCCATCCATCTCACCATCAGTCTGCCTCTCCTCACTCCTCTCCAGAAATTTGAGGGGAAGAAAAAAATAATAATAATCCCTCCTTTGCATAATCTCCAGCAGTGGAACAACGCGACTGGAAAGACTTGAAAAGACATTCGCCACGCTCCTCCTCATTCACGGGTTCTCATCAAATTTCTCCAGCGCCACTTTGAGCAAGGCACTGTGGGAAAACGTATTCTTCTCCGCCACTTATCTCCGTCCATCAGAGGAATACCAACTCTCCTCCTCCGCCGCAGCAGCAGCTGGAAATTGGCAAGTTGAGTCCAAACTGCCTCAGATTTAATTAAGATTCACATGCGATGGAAATACGTTCAGCCAGAGTGCAAATATATATAATATCCAGAGTCCATTTCGCCTGTAATTCATTTCATATTTGCACTTTGTATCTGTGCAGCAAACATATTATTCTAGACGCTTGCAGTAGTCGTAATGTGTCTGCGTATATATCCATATGCTAACTGTGTATTTTACTGTGTACATTATGTCTGTAAATGTCAGTATTTTTACCTGCCAAGTGCACCAGCTGAGCCAGGCAACTTCATGCTACATATGTAAACGTTCCTTGCAATTCAAGTTGTAAAATAACAGAATTTCATGCTGAAAAAAATACATTTATGGGGTTTTCACTGCTGTTTATGTCAGATTTTTTTTTTAAGAATTTAAGATTATTTCTGACCAATTTTGACCTGAACATAAGTCTGAATTTCGTCCGTCTGGATCGTTCTCACTGGTCCTGTAAGCAGCTTCTTTCAAAAACTCAACATTACAACATTTGACCTGCGGCGTATGCAAAATAACTAAATGAAACTTCAGCTCGACTCTCATAGCTTCCTCTGGTGTGACTCAGCAGCCGACCATCCAATCAAAACCTCGGGCAGTTTCCATTTCCATTTAAAGTTCAGGCATTTAGTGGCAGCGGAGTGACTCACAGTGCATTCGACAGTAGAGTCAGCTTCACTCCCTACAGGTCACCAACATTAGAAGCAATCAATTGTAAGGCATAAGGATCAAGTTATAATATCATTCCAAGCCTAAAGATACATTTTAAATTTCATGTTGTAATGAAGGCCGCCGGTTCAAGTCCGGTTCCCGGCTCTTTCTGTGAGGAGTCTGCATGTTCCTGTGGGTCTCTTCGCACAGTCCAGGGGTCGGAGCCTGGAATTTGCCTATAGGTATGAATGGGAGTGTGTGTGTGTGTGTGTGTGTGTGTGTGTGTGTGTGTCCTTCTGTGTAATAGACTTGCGACCTGCTCAGCAGCAGTTACTGATGGAGGAGAGAGCGTTACAGAGTTGTAAGTCTCAAGTCCAGCGGGGCCTGATCTCGGTCTCGGACCTAATTCGTCTTGGTCTTGTCTTGAGGTCGAGACCAATTTTTATTCTTTAATGATGAATAAAAACTTTAAATGTCGTTCTGTGTGCCGATTTTGTAATACTCGCGGTCTCGATCTTAGTCTCGTACTCTTTCAGTCTCGGTCTTGTCTTGGTCTTGACCATAAAAAGTCTTGTCTTGGTTTTGGTTGGTATGGGTCTTGGTCTTGTCTTGGTCTTGGTCTTGACTGAGACGGTCTTGACTACAACACTGTGGTCCAGGGGTTTGAACCAGCGACCTCTGACCCCTCTCTGACCCCCAGGCTGCTGCGGCTCCAGGCTTCTTCTTCTTCTTCTTCTCCCAGAGTTCATCCATCCTGACGTTTCTCTGCTGCTGCACTTACTGTCCGTCTCTCTGAATAAAACTCTCCGCTAGATGTTTAAACTCTAACTGCAGTGGAAACCGGACTTCACCTCCAGGTACTTTTTATTTATTTCTTGTGGTTCCCGGCTGCTCTTTCCCATCCTGATCTGGACGTCACTTTGCTTACGAGTCACAAACTGAACCTGAGTGGGACTGGGCAGAAATTAACAGAGACTCGGGGGGGGAAATACGCTACGAAGGTCATGTAAAGTTAAATTAAAAACGACAGTACAACTATATCGTACCGACGGATGATACAAGGCGGGGGAAGTCAAGCAGAAGCAATTTTATGAAAAAATAGAAATGTTATATTTGACGGCGGTCAGAGAAACACCTCTGGCTATAAAGTGTCAACGTAAAGCAAGAGCAGCAGGCTGAACGTGGACGAGTTCAGCCTCAGTTTGAACTGAAGCTGCATCCTTTCTTCTGGAAACACATCAGTTATAACGACAATATTTAAAGTTATTTGTCCAAAAATGGGACAAAAACACGGCCATTTTTTTGCCTGAACCTCTTACCTGAACTCTTGATTTTTAATTCTCCATTTTGCAGTTTTTCCCGAATATTTTTTACGAGTTTTGACACGTTTTCCCAATTATTTGAGCCAACAAAATCTGAGTAAGGGTTACATTTTGTTTAAAAGAGTATAAAGCTGCTGGAGCTGAATCGTCTGCAATGAAAGTGAACTGAAGGACAGCTATAAAACAGAACCTCAAACATGACTGTGTGTGTGTGTGTGTGTGTGTGTGTGTGTGTGTGTGTGTGTGTGTGGGCGAGGGAAATCCAGCCAGCCGCAGCGAAACCAAATCTCCTCTCATGTTTGTGTAGACAGCTGCAGTGTTTGTTCATAATATTAAATGTTTGTTGGTTGGAAATCTCCCGTTCTGCTGCATCATTATTATTAAAAAGCTGAAACAAGCTGGTTCAGAACAGCGATGCGGGTCACTGCTTTTAATAATTATCATCATGGCGGGCGGTTGCGGGTGGGTGAAGAGCAAATGCAGGCGGGTTCAGTGATGTCAGAGCGAGCACACACACACACACACACACACACACACACATTTTCTATCCCGCTTTCACATGCATGAACACACATCCTCCCTCCTCTCATATCTCCTCTCCTCTCCTCTCTCCTTTTTTCTCCCCTCTCCTCTCTTCCTCTCCTCTCTCCTCGCCTCCTTTCCTTTCCCCACTCCTCCTTTCCTCCTTTTCTCTCTCCTCCCTTCCTCTCTTCTCTCCTCCTTTCCTCTCCTCTCTCCTCCTTTCCTCTCCTCCTCCTTTCCTCTCCCCTCTCCTTTCCTCTGTCCTCCCTTCCTCTCCTCTCTCCTCCTTTCCTTTTCCCCTCTCCTCCTTTCCTCTCTCTCCTCTGCTGGTCAGTTTCTCCCATAATGCCATCTTCCTCATCTCCTCTTCCTCATCTCTTCCTCCCCTCTATTCAGTTGTTTTCTCTCATCTTTCTCCTCTCCTCTCCTGCTCTTATCTGCACACTGTGAGTCATCAGTGGACTCTCTGCCACTAGAAGAAGAGACCTCACACACACACACACACACACACACACACACACACACACACACTCTCACTCACCCTCCTACGCATACACAAATGTTCGCTCTCAGAAAACAAACCAGTGCAAACACAAAACTCTCCTGCACACACACACACATGCAAGTAGACAAATATTCAAGTACCTGCTCACACACATACACACACACACACACACACACACACTTGTATTACTAGACTTGTGAGGACCTTCCTTCTAAGGTTGATAATCTGAAAAAGATGAAGCCTCTGCCAGTGCAAAATGCAACACAAATTGTTGTCAGTACCCAAACTTTCCCTTCTTTTGCTCTTTTTTTTTTTTTTTTTTTTTACATTTTCCACCCCTTTAATGTTAATTCTGACAGTTTCTACCTGCTGCTCCATGATTAAAAGATATTTTTAAATCAGTGTCACCAAACCTCTCAGCCTCATTCACTCCCATTCAGTTCCAAACAGCAGAGAAAACAACTGCAGACTCTGATTCAGTCAGTAAAGATAATCATCACTGTGAAGAGAAGCAACAATCTGCATCAGACTGGAAACTTTTACACTTTGAAAGAAGTTTCATACATGTGTTGCATTCAGGAACACCGCGAGAGCCGAGCCTTCTGTGTGTCAACAAGAAGAGGCAAGATGCCGGTTCTCTGTGTATCCGATTTGCATATTTTCCTCTCCAAAATAAACCTTTCCACCAATAGCTATCGTTCTCTGTGGTTCCGTTAGGCCCCGCCTCCTGTCAATCAACCCAGTCAAGCCAACAGATGAACCAAAGCAAGACTCTTCCTCCAGCTACAGTCTGCAAAATGAAATGGAAATTAAAGCTAAATTTTACACAATTACGGCTTAAAATTGGTGCCCTCTTTTTCTGGAAGTAACTCGAAATATTTAGATATTGTTTGTTTCAAAATGTTCACAACTAAGACAGAGGAAAAATAGCAAATATCTCATAACAATACGACCAGGATACGATGTGATCAATAAAAATTCAGTGACTGAGCAGAATTCTGTTTATTTCTGAGCCACAAATCTTTCTAGCGATGCCATTGGCTGCTAGAATGTAAACACCAATTTAAAAATGTCGTTACAAAGTGACAATAATATAATTTGGATGGAGAGCTTGTGAAACTGTGATGGTCAAGAGTCTCATTAGTGATTACTACAGCAGAATAACATGGAGCTGATATCACCATTCATGTTCCTGACAGCAGAATAACATGGAGCTGATATCACCATTCATGTTCCTGACAGCAGAATAACATGGAGCTGATATCACCATTCATGTTCCTGACAGCAGAATAACATGGAGCTGATATCACCATTCATGTTCCTGACAACAGAATAACATGGAGCCGTCACTACTGTGAGGACATTTGTCTCTCATAAGAATAGAAATATAAGAGCACACACACACACACACACACACAACAGAGCCTAAAGAGAAGAGGGTTTGCTCTTTGTGATGGGATCTGACAGTCGGACCTTGGCTCTCTCTCTCTCTCTCTCTCTCTCTCTCTCTGTCTCTCTGTGATGAAGCGATGAAAGGACGGACGGAGGGCTGGACGGACAGATGGACAGATGGACAGAAGGACAGATGGATGGACTGATGGAGGGAGACAACAGACCGGACAGAGGGAGAGAAGCCAGCGGTTCGGACGCCCGCCCCGGCTCCGCGGGCCTGTTCGCCCCGGCGGCGGCGGCTCTGCCTCGCTGCCGCCCGGCGCTGCACAGCTGCGGCTCTGCAGGACTGTGGCCTTGCCGTTAGTGCAGCGGAGAGAGCAGTGTGTGTGTGTGTGTGTGTGTGTGTGTTTTAGCTTGAAAAGGACAGACAACACACACACACATTTGTATCACCACAATGAGAGAGTCTGATCACACACACAGTTGGTTTTCTTTGGTCCGAACCACAGTGGAAGAACTGACTTTGTTGTATTTTTGTGTTTGGTTTGTTTAGGTTCAAACTGACCAATTAGAAGCCAAACAGAGTTGTAAACAAAAGTCACATGACTCACAAGCAGCTCTTGTGTTGGACAGAGTTTTGGTAACCTGCCAGTAAAACCAATCAGATTCCTGTTCCTGTAGCTTTATCTAACATGATGGACTTGTCTGTCTCTTCTTCTGTGGTGTTCATACCAGTTAAGAACACATGAAGAAGTAGCTGAATATGAGCATCAGTCCAGACTTCATTTTGTTCTGCTAGGCTTTCCAAGCATGAGGAACCGCGTCCGCCTCCTTCTACCCATAATCCCTTGTGTTTCGGGGTGGTTTCCTGCACTTGGTTTGGATTAACGAACCGCACCGCAGTTCTCTTGTTGGAGGACTGAGACTCTCGTTTCCAGGCGTCTCGGTTGTTTGGTTGGATTGGTTTTGTTGTTCTCGCCAAACGAACCGAACTAGAGGAGGAAACACTCCAGAATTCATTTGAACCGCTCCAAACACGCTCGGTGGGAACCTGTCCTCCATTGTTTTCTTGGTTTTAAAGCCCATTTTTTGGCAGCCATTGTCGGAGTCCTCCTTCATGCATCTAACCTGCACTAGTACGGCAGGCATTTCTTTCTTGACAGATCACAGAATCACTGATTTGGGAGTTTTATCATGGAGGAAGATACACAACCCAAGATACTACCAAAGTCCAACAGACCTTTAACGGCTGCAAACCCGCCTGTTTTTAATCGATTCGAGTTATGATAACTGACCGATTCGTCCTCAGATTCTCGTGCGTTGAAGCAGCTTCTTCAGTCAGAACAGGAGTTGCGGCCTCCTTCTGGTCCTCAACACGGCCGTGCCTGTAGCATATTGATTAGCGGCCCCCCAACAGTGCCTGGTATTTCCCCCCTCAGTCCTTTCCACTGGTACGGTTTAATTACTGGAGGAAGCCTAGAGGCTGCAGATATTCATTACTTCACAAGACAAAAGAGCTAATTAAAAAACAGACGTGATTAAACACTCGTCTGATAGATATTTCACATTTCAAAGCGCTCGCCCTGCGACACCCCCGGCCTCTCTGGGGTCTTGTGCCGCAGGTTGAGAACCGGTGAGTTACAGAATAGTTTGGATTGTAAACCTGTTTGACACCAGAGAAGAAGACTCAGCGCTCTGAAACAGAGAGACGCAACGACAACGTACAACTGATCCTGAAACTGACTCATGAAACTGAAACAACTGATCTCTCTCTCTCTCTCTTTCTCTCTCTCTCCCTCTCTCTCTCTCCCTCCCCCCGGGGCTGAAGTGGATTTAAAGGAGGAAATCAATAAGAGACAGGAGATATCACCTGGATTCAGCTGCTCAGTCTCGTTCATGGAAGAAGTGTTTCTGCTGCATTCATGTTATATGGGGAAGATATGGGAAAATACACTTCACATAACCTTTCAGATGGTAGATACCACAGAAAATACTGTTCAGCTCAGCTTTCAGATGGTAAATACCACAGAAAATACTGTTCACTCTGCTTTCAGACGGTAAATACTACAGAAAATACTGTTCACTCTGCTTTCAGATGGTAAATACTACAGAAAATACTGTTCACTCTGCTTTCAGATGGTAAATACTACAGAAAATACTGTTCACTCTGCTTTCAGACGGTAAATACTACAGAAAATACTGTTCACTCTGCTTTCAGACGGTAAATACTACAGAAAATACTGTTCACTCTGCTTTCAGATGGTAAATACTACAGAAAATACTGTTCAGCTCAGCTTTCAGATGGTAAATACTACAGAAAATACTGTTCGCTCTGCTTTCAGATGGCAAATACTACAGAAAATACTGTTCGCTCTGCTTTCAGATGGTAAATACTACAGAAAATACTGTTCGCTCTGTTTTCAGACGGCAAATACTACAGAAAATACTGTTCGCTCTGCTTTCAGACGGCAAATACTACAGAAAATACTGTTCACTCTGCTTTCAGACGGTAAATACTACAGAAAATACTGTTCAGCTCAGCTTTCAGATGGTAAATACTACAGAAAATACTGTTCACTCTGCTTTCAGATGGCAAATACTACAGAAAATACTGTTCACTCTGCTTTCAGATGGTAAATACTACAGAAAATACTGTTCAGCTCAGCTTTCAGATGGTAAATACTACAGAAAATACTGTTCACTCTGCTTTCAGATGGTAAATACTACAGAAAATATTGTTCAGCACAGCTTTCAGATGGTAAATATTACAGAAAATACTGTTCAGCTCAGCTTTCAGACGGTAAATACTACAGAAAATACTGTTTACTCTGTTTTCAGACGGTAAATACTACAGAAAATACTGTTCACCCTGTTTTCAGACGGTAAATACTACAGAAAATACTGTTCACTCTGTTTTCAGACGGTAAATACTACAGAAAATACTGTTCACTCTGCTTTCAGACGGCAAATACTACAGAAAATACTGTTCAGCTCAGCTTTCAGACGGTAAATACTACAGAAAATACTGTTCACTCTGCTTTCAGATGGTAAATACTACAGAAAATATTGTTCAGCACAGCTTTCAGATGGTAAATATTACAGAAAATACTGTTCAGCTCAGCTTTCAGACGGTAAATACTACAGAAAATACTGTTTACTCTGTTTTCAGACGGTAAATACTACAGAAAATACTGTTCACTCTGTTTTCAGACGGTAAATACTACAGAAAATACTGTTCACTCTGCTTTCAGACGGCAAATACTACAGAAAATACTGTTCAGCTCAGCTTTCAGACGGTAAATACTACAGAAAATACTGTTCACTCTGCTTTCAGATGGTAAATACTACAGAAAATACTGTTCAGCTCAGCTTTCAGACGGTAAATACTACAGAAAATACTGTTCACTCAGCTTTCAGACGGTAAATACTACAGAAAATACTGTTCACTCTGCTTTCAGATGGTAAATACTACAGAAAATATTGTTCAGCACAGCTTTCAGATGGTAAATATTACAGAAAATACTGTTCAGCTCAGCTTTCAGACGGTAAATACTACAGAAAATACTGTTTACTCTGTTTTCAGACGGTAAATACTACAGAAAATACTGTTCACCCTGTTTTCAGACGGTAAATACTACAGAAAATACTGTTCACTCTGTTTTCAGACGGTAAATACTACAGAAAATACTGTTCACTCTGCTTTCAGACGGCAAATACTACAGAAAATACTGTTCAGCTCAGCTTTCAGACGGTAAATACTACAGAAAATACTGTTCACTCTGCTTTCAGATGGTAAATACTACAGAAAATATTGTTCAGCACAGCTTTCAGATGGTAAATATTACAGAAAATACTGTTCAGCTCAGCTTTCAGACGGTAAATACTACAGAAAATACTGTTTACTCTGTTTTCAGACGGTAAATACTACAGAAAATACTGTTCACTCTGTTTTCAGACGGTAAATACTACAGAAAATACTGTTCACTCTGCTTTCAGACGGCAAATACTACAGAAAATACTGTTCAGCTCAGCTTTCAGACGGTAAATACTACAGAAAATACTGTTCACTCTGCTTTCAGATGGTAAATACTACAGAAAATATTGTTCAGCACAGCTTTCAGATGGTAAATATTACAGAAAATACTGTTCAGCTCAGCTTTCAGACGGTAAATACTACAGAAAATACTGTTTACTCTGTTTTCAGACGGTAAATACTACAGAAAATACTGTTCACCCTGTTTTCAGACGGTAAATACTACAGAAAATACTGTTCACTCTGTTTTCAGACGGTAAATACTACAGAAAATACTGTTCACTCTGTTTTCAGACGGTAAATACTACAGAAAATACTGTTCACTCTGCTTTCAGACGGTAAATACTACAGAAAATACTGTTCACTCTGCTTTCAGACGGTAAATACTACAGAAAACACTGTTCACTCTGTTTTCAGACGGCAAATACTACAGAAAATACTGTTCACTCTGCTTTCAGACGGTAAATACTACAGAAAATACTGTTCAGCTCAGCTTTCAGACGGTAAATACTACAGAAAATACTGTTCGCTCTGCTTTCAGACGGTAAATACTACAGAAAATACTGTTCAGCTCAGCTTTCAGACGGTAAATACTACAGAAAATACTGTTCGCTCTGCTTTCAGACGGTAAATACTACAGAAAATACTGTTCGCTCTGCTTTCAGACGGTAAATACTACAGAAAATACTGTTCGCTCTGTTTTCAGACGGCAAATACTACAGAAAATACTGTTCGCTCTGCTTTCAGACGGCAAATACTACAGAAAATACTGTTCGCTCTGCTTTCAGACGGTAAATACTACAGAAAATACTGTTCGCTCTGTTTTCAGACGGTAAATACTACAGAAAATACTGTTCACTCTGCTTTCAGACGGTAAATACTACAGAAAATATTGTTCAGCTCAGCTTTCAGCCGGTCATTGTTTACAGTCCGATTAGTACTTAATAAAAAAGTGCACTTAAGTACTTAAGGCAAAAATGCAAAAAAATAAAACATGTTCATGTTCAGTCAAAATGGACCGTCAGATGCTCCACTATCAAAACGTAATGTTTTTCATTTGATTAACTATTCAGGTTTAGATATTTTTTCTTACTGAGAGAGTTACACTTAGAAATCCCTCAGTGCAGTTTAATTTAAGCAGCTTCAGCACGACTCCGCTCTCTCCTCCGTCCTTTGGAGGGAGGAAACGTCTCGATGTGAGTTCTGTACTGCAGAGAGCGCCGCGAAACACTAATGAAGCCGATGTCCTGAACCGTAATGCTAAAAAAACATCAAATGCAAAAAATCTGCGTGGTGCGTAGAGGGAGGGAGGCGGCGCTCTGACAGCTCCGCTCGTTCATCATTACAGCTCCGCGCAGACGACAATTTAATTACCTTCACATCTAGAAAGAGAGGCAGAAAACATCCAGAATTACAGCTGGAGAGAGACGGAGAGAAGAGCTGAGAGTGAGAGGAGGCGAGGGAGAGAGAGAGAGAGAGAGATGGAAACAGAGAAGAAGAAAAAACACAAACAACAGAGGAAGAGAGAGAGAGAGAGAGAGAGAGAGCGATCAAGCTCTGTGTTTGTGAGGAGGGATAATTGAGCCTTTTCATCCGCATCGCCGATGACAGGTGTGACATTTAGCTTTAGAGGACACACTCTTCCCTGCTGTGTGTGTGAGTGTATGAGTGTGTGTGTATTTGTGGATGAGCGGTTTCTCTCACTATTGAATATCCATAAAACACACACAACACACACACACACACACACACACACACACACACACTTGCTCTAACCTTTTACAGTCTGGTAACTAATGGGCAGGAAACAGAGAGGGAGGGAGACGCAGAACACAGAATCCGGTCTGTGTTACTGGACTTGTGAGGACCGTCATTGACTCCACTCATTCCCTAACATCCAACCTCAACCTCCTCCAACCTTACAGCTGTGTTAGATGAGATCTTCATGACAAGGCTGAAAATGACAAACCCCAAATAAAAAACTCACTGTTCTTGAACCCTTGTGACTAGAGGCAGAACTTTCCTGAAAGGTGAGACTTGGGAGTTTGTTCTCCGAGTGTCAGAATTACTAGAATTATTATTAGTAAGGTGTAAGGTAAAATCAAATCAGTCATATTGCTTGATTTCTGGGTAATGAAGTCCTTCAAGCTTTCAAAAACATTCAATCAGTTCTCTCTCGCTGCCACTTGGGTGTGAAGTGCAGCTTTAACCCACGCCCGAACCCTAAAATATCCCCTTAAAGGTGCGCTAAGAAAGACTTTTGTTGATCAATACCAATGATTCATAGATTACTTGACCAGCTGCTGAGATTTCTGGCTTTCAAAACTCACTTCCCGGCCCAGACTCTGTTTTCGAAAGAACATTTCGAATGAGCATCTGTTGGATCTCTACTCTAATTAGCTGGCTTTCTCGTTACTGTGACTTTTGTATTTTTGTCCAATACAGGCTACCATACGTTGTGCAAGAGAAGTGTTGATGTTGTTCTGCGTCCTTGGCCTCCGAGATATGAAACGATATGATAGAATACTTTAAGATACTTTAAGATATGATAAGATATGATAAGATATGATACTTTAAGATACTTTAAGATACAATAAGATATGATAAGATATGATACTTTAAGATACTTTAAGATACTTTAAGATACAATAAGATATGATACAATACTTTAAGATACTTTAAGATACAATAAGATATGATAAGATATGATACTTTAAGATACTTTAAGATACAATAAGATATGATACAATACTTTAAGATACTTTAAGATACAATAAGATATGATAAGATATGATACTTTAAGATACTTTAAGATACTTTAAGATACAATAAGATATGATACAATACTTTAAGATACTTTAAGATACAATAAGATATGATAAGATATGATACTTTAAGATACTTTAAGATACAATAAGATATGAAACGATATGATACAATACTTTAAGATACTTTAAGATACAATAAGATATGATAAGATATGATACTTTAAGATACTTTAGGATACAATAAGATATAAGATATGATACAATACTTTAAGATACTTTAAGATACAATAAGATATAAGATATGATACAATACTTTAAGATACTTTAAGATATGATAAGATATGATACTTTAAGATACAATATGATACAATACTTTAAGATAAGGTAAGAGACGATACTTCAAGATACAGTAAGATAAAATAAGAAACTTTAAGATATGATATGATACGATACAATATGATACAATCTGATATGGGGAAATTTGTCTTGGGGCTACAAAAGTGCTGTTTCTCAGGCAAGTCCTAATAAAAAGTAAAAAACTGAAACTGACAGCATAAATGTACATACAGAACATATAACACACACACACTCACACACACACACCTGAGTATACCACTGAACATCACACACACCTTGTGTCACACAGAGCTGACTGGTGACAACCAATACACATCGAGTGACAGCGAGACTAGATTTTATTCATGTTTCTATCTTCGGGAAGCCATTTGATCCTTATAAGTGTAGAACCGCACGCACACACACACACACACGCACACACACACACACACACACACGCCTCATGTGAGGAAGCCTCTGCAGAAATAAAACACACAGGCTTCCTGCACATTTCCACGTTCCATATATTCTTTTTTTGATTTTTTTATAGAGCTTTTACTTTTTTATTATTCAATTTGAATATTTGTGTCGGTGTTCAGTGTGATGTATGTGGAGACTTTCTGTCAGCTGAATATTTCTCCTCACTACAGCCAGGAGAGTAAAAACACACCTAAACTCAATTTACCAACTTTATTATTTGTGGAATGGAGTTTACAACGTTTTTAGGCTGACATGAATCATTAGGACATAAATTCATGGATAACACTGCAAAAAAATCTAACAAGTCATAAGTCTAACATTGAGTTCTAAAATCCTAATTTTCTTAAAACAAGTGCAAATATCTGCCAATGGTGTTAGGTCATTTCACACGACCTCATTCCCCCACAGAGATCAATAAAGTTTCTTCTTAATTAAAAGATTAATTCTCACGCAGACACAGATATGAGAGTTTAAAAGGAAGGTCAACTCAAAATTAAGTTTATATATTTAGATTTCTGGTCATTTTTTTTTGTTTGACACGTTGGATAACAACACATCATCATTAAATCACGGATGGAAGTGGTTTCCATGGAAACTGGGTGTCTGATGTCAAACTAATGACAGGAGAGCGTCTGACCTTTGACCCCGATGACAGACTATCAGAAAAATGACAGGTTCAACATCCAATATTAAGTTATTTTAAAACTTAACTGTCATTCAACCCAAATCTACAGGAAGACCGTCACCAAGGTCAAGACCGTTAAAGAACAAGTTCACTTTTCTCATGAGACGCTTGTGTTGTGTTGTTTTTGTTTCATCTCATTTGCACAAATTTGTTTTCTGAATCTTGTTTTGTGTTTTAATAATTTAATAATTAAATCACTTTGCTTCTATGTTTCATCACTATGGAAATAAACTAAAGGTGTGCAGCAACTGATAATGGAAAAACTGCCACATAATATAATCTGTCAAAACATGATTTATGTCCTAAATGGTTTAAAATGTGAAAAAAAACTTTTTTCCCAGGTGACGCTGTGACATCACATTATTATCAAAGTTTGCTGAAAAGTTTTACAGACTAGATGTGAACAGTTTCCACATCAATTTCTACAACTTCTTTCAGAGCTGCTCGAGTCCCAAGTCAAGTCTCAAGTCTTGAGGCACAAGTCTCAAGTCAAGTCTCAAGTCTAAATGTAGAACAGCAAGTCAAGTCAGAACAAATCAAGAGTCCAGTATCAATTTAATATCTTAAAGAAAACTAAATATCTAGGACTTTTCAATGCAATATGGTTTTAATAGGATAAAAACTTGGTAAGAGCATCATGAGTTTGATTTCTATAATCAGTTTCAACTTCAATAAATTCAATCATTCCATACAAATTCAGAAAACAGAATTTAAATTCAGTCGTCCGCTGGAACAAATCTCATCACTTTCAATCTAAGTCATTTACACAAACACAAGATCTCAAGTCAAGACTTTAGAAACCTTTTCAAGTCATCAAAGTACAAGTCAGAGTCAAGTCCCAAGTCACCAGAACCCAAGTCAAGTCAAGTCTCAAGTCTTCTCTTCATGCATCAAGTCAAGGCTCAAGCTATTAAAACTGTGACTCGAGTCCAAGTCATGTGACTCGAGTCCCACCTCTGACTTCTTTCATTTTGAGAAAACAGAGAACTTTGAATAAAACTCAAAGACAAGAAATTAATCCCAACTGAATGCTTTTGAAACAACAAAATTCACAATTCAATAAGTGGTGACACACACACACACACACACAGCCTCACTCTCCCCTGGGCCGGCGGTGTGTCTGGCGGCTCGGCTCGCCTCGGCTCGGCGGGCTCAGCTGTGGCGGCCGGGCGATACGCGTGTCGTTTAGAATGAGCCTGTTCTATAAGTCAGATCTGGGAAGCTGACACAGTTTGTCCCTCCTCTGACCCCGTAGTGAGCGTGTGGAGGAGGGTAATGACGATTGTTACTGACACGTTACAGTCGAGGCGTTCAGCTGGCGCTCGTCTCTTTGTGTCTGTGACGGGACAAACCGCTGGTCTTCACTGCTGGTGGAGAATCATTTGGTTGATTTACTGGAAGAATTTTTACTTTATTAAATTTAATAATAATTTGGCGCTCAGCCTTCTTCACGGTTTTTACAAAATGAGTGAAAGCAGATCTTAAAACTGCACAACATGTCTGACCGTCTATCAGTTATCCAATAGGAACAAGACACACGGATGAGTCAACTGCAAAAGGTGAAGCTCTACATCCTACCCATCAATTTCAAAATAAAAGCTCTAAACAGCAAGTTGTAAAAACTACAAAATAAAACATACAATCCCCAAAAAACATTTTATAAAGACTCCATAAAATGAACTCCCATTCCTTCTGGGGATCTTCCATGGTGACATCATGCTGCACCAGGAGACGGGAATATAAATTTCTAACCAATAAAACATCACCGATTTTTGAGCAGTCCCGCCCCTCCGCCCCTCCCATCCAATCAAACTGCCTTTCTCTCCCTGACTCATATTCCATTGGTTTATATTCCATTTTCCACTGGTTCCCTCCTTCCTTTTCTCTGCCTCTCTCCAACTTTCTCTCTTTCCTTCCTTTCTTTCTTCGTTCCTGTCCTCCTTTATTCTTCTTCTTTCCTTTATTTCCTTCTGTCCTTCCTTCCTTCCTGCCTTTCTCCTTACTTCTCTCTTCTCTCTCTACATTTGTTTATTTTTGACTTTTTATCTCTCAGCCTTTTTCTCTTTCTGACTTTCTCTGTCTTTCTTCCTTTCCTTCTTCCCTCTGTTTTTCAATTTTCATCCTTCCTTCCTTCCTTGTTACTCATATTCCATTGGTTTAGACTTTTGAATGCGCTCTGTCCCACCCCCAAACATCTTGTGTCAACACAAAATGCATCAAATCAAGGAAGCAAAGACGCCGTTTCGTAGGGTTTTTAAATTTCTTAAATACTTAATGACCATAAAAAACCTCTTTAATATTAAAATCCTCATTCATGCCTCAACAAACTGCTTAGGTTATAAATCCAAAAAGCCTCATTGCGCTTCTTGATGAAATCAATGTCTCTTGCTCTCATTCCCAAACTTCAATTAAAGAAAAGTCTTTAGATTATAAAACACATATTAACCATTCAGAAGTTGCTTATTAACATGCATATTAGTAGTGTATTGGTTCATTATTAGTCATTACAAACCACTTATTAGCACCTTATTTTGCACTATTGTATTCTACAAGTATAGCCCGTTAACTCTGTGTTTTCCCTCCTAATTAGTGTTTATATCAGTCAGTAAGGAAGTTGTTGCACATGAATTGGGGTGTTAGTCTTCTTAGCTCAGTTTGGGGCTTATAAGGTGCTAGTGTTACATATTATTGAGGTAAATTATTAAGCTATTGAGGAAAAACCCATATTTAATAGTTAATATGTGTTTCCTAATCTAAAGTGTTGCTGAAAAGTCAGATATGGAGTGTTGCGGGGATCAAACCTGTGACCTTTCAGTTACAGGCCGCCTTGTCGAAAGCCTCTGACCTCCAGGCTTTAATCGCCTGTGTGACATTTCAGTCAAAGGACGTTTCATGAAACAAAACACTCGACCGGCGTTTGAACTCCGCCCACGAGCGACGAATCCGGTCCCACGCACACACAGAGACAAAAAGCTTTCTGTCCCCTCTGTGACCCTGTAGGAAGTGTCTCTGCGAGGCCGGGTCCCCTCTGGCCGCGTGTCGCCGTGTCGAACCGGCAGAGAGGATGGAGTCCTGTGTCTTAGGAGGATGAGGAGGATTTAGAGAGTCGACTGTGTGGATCTACTGTATGTGGACTCTGTTTGACTCCGGCTTCCTCTGTGTGGAGAAGCTTTGCAGGAGTCCAGGGGGAGCGGCAGGCGGCCTGCCCACAACATGCTGCGGATTTATACTGTAAGAGTCCAGCAGAGACCACTTCTGACATTTTACAGTATGGTTTCAGTGCGTTTGGCATCAGAAAAGGCAACTGACTTTTTGTCTGCAGGCCACAACGGCTGTAAAATCCTCAAATTCAGCAGCCGCTTCACTGCGTTACCAGCCAACTAGATTTTTTAGAATAGAATAAGAGCTACATACGGCGGCCCAGACAGGCAACCAGTGCTACATAAACTACATACATGTGACGCCACAGCAAAGGAACACGCTACATTAACCAACACAACACAACATAAACAACAACACAATGGAACAAAGGAACATTACATTAAAGGTCCATAAACTCCACGTCCCAGTGTTTTATTTTCTGTCCATTCAAAGCTGTGTGTGTGGTGTCATGAACCAAAAACACTCTCAATCCATTTCTCCACGTTCATTTTCCAGCATCTCTCTGAGCCTTACCAAGAACAGGCCGTTTCTGTCGCCGTGTCTTTAAGGCTCATTAATATTAACGACCCCTCCGTTCCGATCGGCTAACCGTTTCGAGAGTGAAACGTGAGACGCCGCGGCCCGGCGGCTACAGGTAGGGAAAACTCTCCGGTAATAAACGATGACGACCGCTCGACCGCTTTGAAAAAAACACTTTGTTAGTCTATTATTTCTTACAGAAATGATAATGAGCGAACCTTTGTGACGCCACAAAGTTACGGAAGTCCAAACGGCTCGTTTAGAGGCTCGCTTTTCTAATATGGATTGTGTGGATTTAGTTTTGATACTTTCACCATGTTTAGATACACATCCAACTCCTTTATCATCACAGAGGAGAGGGAGTCCTGTTTACATGATATGGGACCTTTAACTAAGTTGTTTTAGTTCCTAAACTGAACCGTTAGCCAACCTTTAGCTGAAATTAATGTTCTCCAGTTGTCCAATTAATGTTTTTGTCACAGAATCCAGTTTGTGGTGGAGGAATATAATTTTCACATAATTCGTGTCCACAGCACATGCTCATTTCACCACTTTTTATCAGTCAGCGGCTCTAACAGAGTCGAGGAACATGTAGCTATATCTGGTGGCAGCAGATGATGTTCGATGCCCTTTTCAGAACAGACATCACACCCGGCCGCCGCTCGCTCACGGAGGCTTCTTCCTCTTTGTCCTTCTCCAACTCCCACAATGCCTTCTTCTTCTTCTTAAGTTGCACACTCTCTCCTAACCTTTATTTATGCAGGAGCGGTTTCTGCTGAGCGTGCAGACCTCTGGATTTCCTGACGAAGGTCACTGCAGCCGAAACAAATTGGTTTTTAATATTAAAGCTTTGTCGATTGAGAGTAGTTGGATTTTTTTTTTTTTTGGATTCCTACACCTGAAAGAGCAGATCGACATGAAATCGCAAAGGGCAGAAAATCATTGTTGCTCTGCTCTCTTTGGGTTGAAACTTTCCAGCGTGTTGCACTTCTGGCCACGCCCCCATCAGTGATGTCACAGCAGGTGTTTTGCATCATCTGTCAAAGGCAAAATACCTGCTTTAACATCACTGATTGGAACCCAAATATAGGAACAGAAGTAAACTAGCAGCCTTCTCCTCCGCTGTCGACGTCTTCCTCCAGTTTGAAAAATAAAAAGTGCGTCCAAAATTTATCAAGCTGATTTTAGGATTTTTTTAGTGAAATCATCAACAATTTCAACAAATGAGACTTTTTTCCAGGAGAATGTAACTTGTTTCAGGACATTTTCTTGGTAAAAGTGAAATTGTCTTGGAGAAAGTTTCTTGTTTCCAGATTTTCTTCATTGTTTTATGATGATTTCTTGAAAGAAGAAGTCATATTGGCATGAATCAAGTGAAATTTACTGAAAGCAGCAGATTATCTGCCAGTGCAGAGAGAGAATTTGACTAAAAATATCATGAAATAAGCTGATAGGTCTGGAGACAAGAGAACATCACTGGACAGCTTGCAGTGTATAATTATTATTGGTTGTTCAGTCTGGTTCATATAACCTTATACCAGAGGTGGGACTCAAGTCACATGACTTGGACTCGAGTCACAGTTTTAATTGCTTGAGACTTGACTTGATGGATGAAGAGAAGACTTGAGACTTGACTTGTACTTTGATTGTGATGCGATACATTTTTATCCTATTAAAACCATATTGCATTGAAAAGTCCTAGATATTAAATTGATACTGGACTCTTGATTTGTTCTGACTTGACTTGCTGTTCTACATTTAGACTTGAGACTTGACTTGAGACTTGACAACAAAGTTGACTTGGTCACACCTCTGCCTTATACTTTTTGCCCAATAGCTTCATTATTTTCTATCTGTATTAACATAATAATGAATATTCAACACTATAAATCTCTGTGTAATCATCCAGATTTTAGTTCCTTGGCTCCCAGTTTTCTGCTCTCCCTCTCTGACCTTCTGGAAAGTTCTTCATGTCTCTGCACCAACGCCACGAGACAATATCCTGACAATAACGTGTGCACGCGGCACATGGTCACACGGCACACGGCACACGGCACACGGTCACACGGTCACACGGCCCGGCCTGACCCGACTCTTCCTGCGGGACGCTCTGGGTTCAGCCGGCTGAGCGTCACGCCGCCATTGTTCTGCTCCGGCTGCGTCAGCGCCGGTCGATACGGCACGCGCTCTCTTAGCTGATAAAAGCAGAACTATAGCTGCTATTTCTGTCAGCAGGGCCACACACACACACACACACACACACACACACACACAGAGAGAGAGAGAGAGAGTGCTGCTGCCCTTTAGAAGAGAACAATCGCCGGCCACAGCGACGGAAATGTGAGATGGTGCTGGAGGAGGGAGAGCATTGTGTGTGAATGTGAAACACAGCGAGGGAGAGGAATAGAGAGAGAAGCAGGGTCAGAAAGAGAGAAGGGGTGAAGAAGAGAGAGAGAAGCAGGGTTAGAAAGAGAGAAGGGGTGAAGAAGAGAGAGAGAGAGAGAGAGAGAGAGAGAGAGAGAGAGAGAGAGAGAGAGAGAGAGAGAAGGGAGAGGAAGGTATGAAGAGAGAGAGAGAAGCAGGGCTAGAAAGAGAGAAGAGGTGAAGAAGAGAGAGAGAAGCAGGGTTAGAAAGAGAGAAGAGGAGAAGATATGGAGAGAGAGAGAGAGAGAAGCAGGGTTAGAAAGAGAGGAGAGGAAGATATGAAGAGAGAGAGAGAGAGAAGCAGGGTTAGAAAGAGAGAAGAGATGAAGAAGAGAGAGAGAAGCAGGGCTAGAAAGAGAGAAGAGGTGAAGATATGAGAGAGAGAGAGAGAGAGAGAGAGAGGAGAGGAAGGTATGAAGAGAGAGAGAGAGATGCAGGGTTAGAAAGAGAGAGGAGAGGAAGATATGAAGAGAGAGAGAGAAGCAGGGCTAGAAAGAGAGAAGATGAAAGAGAGAAGAGGTGAAGATATGAAGAGAGAGAGAGAGAGAGAGAAGCAGGGTTAGAAAGAGAGAAGAGGTGAAGAAGAGAGAGATAAGCAGGGTTAGAGAGAGAGAGAGAAGGGTGAAGATATGAAGAGAGAGAGAGAGGAGAGGAAGATATGAAGAGAGAGAGAGATGCAGGGTTAGAAAGAGAAGGGGTGAAGAAGAGAGAGAGAGAAGCAGGGCTAGAAAGAGAGAACAGGTGAAGATATGGAGAGAGAGAGAGAGAGAGAAGCAGGGTTAGAAAGAGAGGAGAGGAAGATATGAAGAGAGAGAGAGAGAGAGAGAGAAGCAGGGTTAGAAAGAGAGGAGAGGAAGATATGAAGAGAGAGAGAGAGAGAGAGAAGCAGGGTTAGAAAGAGAGGAGAGGAAGATATGAAGAGAGAGAGAGAGAGAGAGAGAAGCAGGGTTAGAAAGAGAGAAGAGGTGAAGAAGAGAGAGAGAGAAGCAGGGCTAGAAAGAGAGAAGAGGTGAAGATATGAGAGAGAGAGAGAGAGAGAGAGAGGAGAGGAAGGTATGAAGAGAGAGAGAGAGATGCAGGGTTATAAAGAGAGAGGAGAGGAAGATATGAAGAGAGAGAGAGAAGCAGGGCTAGAAAGAGAGAAGATGAAAGAGAGAAGAGGTGAAGATATGAGAGAGAGAGAGAGAGAGAGAGAGAGAGAGAGAGAGAGAGAGAAGCAGGGTTAGAAAGAGAGAAGATGAAAGAGAGAAGAGGTGAAGATATGAAGAGAGAGAGAGAGAGAAGCAGGGTTAGAAAGAGAGAAGGGGTGAAGAAGAGAGAGATAAGCAGGGTTAGAGAGAGAGAGAAGGGTGAAGATATGAAGAGAGAGAGAGAGAGAGAGGAGAGGAAGATATGAAAAGAGAGAGAGATGCAGGGTTAGAAAGAGAAGGGGTGAAGAAGAGAGAGAGAGAAGCAGGATTAGAAAGAGAGAAGAGGTGAAGATATGGAGAGAGAGAAGAGAGGAAGGTATGAAGAGAGAGAGAGATGCAGGGTTAGAAAGAGAGAGGAGAGGAAGATATGAAGAGAGAGAGAGAGAGAGAGAGAGAGAGAGAGAAGCAGGGTTAGAAAGAGAGGAGAGGAAGATATGAAGAGAGAGAGAGAGAGAAGCAGGGTTAGAAAGAGAGGAGAGGAGAGAGAGAGAGAGAAGCAGGGCTAGAAAGAGAGAAGAGGTGAAGATATGAGAGAGAGAGAGAGGAGAGGAAGGTACGAAGAGAGAGAGAGAGAGAGAGATGCAGGGTTAGAAAGAGAGAGGAGAGGAAGATATGAAGAGAGAGAGAGAAGCAGGGCTAGAAAGAGAGAAGAGGAAAGAGAGAAGAGGTGAAGATATGAAGAGAGAGAGAGTGAGAGAGAGAAGCAGGGTTAGAAAGAGAGAAGAGGTGAAGAAGAGAGAGATAAGCAGGGTTAGAGAGAGAGAAGAGGTGAAGAAGAGAGAGATAAGCAGGGTTAGCGAAAGAGAGAGAAGCGTGAAGATATGAAGAGAGAGAGAGGAGAGGAAGATATGAAGAGAGAGAGAGGAGAGGAAGATATGAAGAGAGAGAGAGGAGAGGAAGATATGAAGAGAGAAAGACTGACTCGGCAGCAGCGGGGGGGAAATCCCAGACTTCCACACACATTCCCACTCTTCCACCAGCAGACTGCGTTCAGGAAGTGAACAGGAAGTCTGCATGAGGTTTGGAAGTGAACAGGAAGTCTACATGAGGTTTGGAAGTGAACAGGAACTCTACATGAGGTTTGGAAGTGAACAGGAACTCTACATGAGGTTTGGAAGTGAACAGGAAGTCTACATGAGGTTTGGAAGTGAACAGGAAGTCTACATGAGGTTTGGAAGTGAACAGGAAGTCTACATGAGGTTTGGAAGTGAACAGGAAGTCTACATGAGGTTTGGAAGTGAACAGGAAGTCTACATGAGGTTTGGAAGTGAACAGGAAGTCTACATGAGGTTTGGAAGTGAACAGGAAGTCTACATGAGGTTTGGAAGAGAACAGGAAGTCTACATGAGGTTTGGAAGTGAACAGGAAGTCTGCATGAGGTTTGGAAGTGAACAGGAAGTCTGCATGAGGTTTGGAAGTGAACAGGAAGTCTACATGAGGTTTGGAAGTGAACAGGAAGTCTACATGAGGTTTGGAAGTGAACAGGAACTCTGCATGAGGTTTGGAAGTGAACAGGAAGTCTACATGAGGTTCGGTTACATGGAGACTGATGGACCTGCTGCTGTACATCGCTTACCAGCCAAGATGTTGGAATAGGACGACAACTGATTGTTTGTTATCTGTCAGAGGTGGGGACTCGAGTCACGTGACTTGGATTCAAGTCACATGACCTGAACTCGAGTCATGTGACTTGGACTTGACTTGGTAATCTACATTTAGACTTGGGACTTGACTTGAGACTTGAGCCTCAAGACTTGAGACTCCAGCAGAGTTGACTTGGTCACACCTCTGTTATCTGTTGAGTAGACTAACCATCCAGTCACCAGTCAACTAGGTTTTCAGAACAGGACTCCAAATTATGGCTGCTTACCTGCCAAAATATCTACTACAGTAGATATACTGTATATATACAGTATCTACAGGAGATATACTGTATATATACAGTATCTACAGCTGATATACTGTATATATACAGTATCTACAGCTGATATACTGTATATATACAGCATCTACAGTAGATATACTGTATATATACAGTATCTACAGCTGATATACTGTATATATACAACATCTACAGCTGATATACTGTATATATACAGCATCTAAAGTTGATATACTGTATATATACAGCATCTACAGTAGATATACTGTATATATACAGCATCTACAGCAGATATATTGTATATATACAGTATCTACAGTAGATATACTGTATATCTACTGCAGATATATATTAGAAATTCAGCTATATTAGAAATTCAGCAGCTTTTGATGGCGGCAGTTCCCCAGTCTTTATGTGAAGACGAGATGGGATGAAATAACCAAAAGGCAGTGATCACTTTGACAAGTTAATTTAGAAGTGGCTGTATATACTGTATGTGTCCCCCAGGTGAACGGACTGTAGGTTCAGCGTCAGAGTACAAAGTGCTGCAGCAGAACCAGGTTTTCTGGAGCCGTCCTGGACAGATGAGGAACCTGAGCGGCTGCTTGCTAGTCGGAGCAGGAACACTCAGTGTGATTTAAAAAGCCCTCGGGCTAAAGAGCAGCTTGTAGTAATGAAGATGATGATGGGCTGGTAATAACTAATGTATCTCTCTCTCTCTCTCTCTCTCTCTCTCTCTCTCTCACACACACACACACACACACACACACACACACCAGACTGACCAAGCGTATCCATTCAAATCATTGGATGTGTGTTTTAAAAGATGATCAATAAAAACAAAGCAAGAAGGCGGCTTTTTAAATATCGAAGCCATTTTCAGTCCGGTTCAAAACATTCTTATCTTTTAAAGGCAAACCTGAGGCTCTTTATTGATCTGTTTGTTGCCTCCCAAACACACGCACACACACACACACACACACACACACACACACTGGCCTGTATTGTGTTTGGATCTGAGATGAGTGGATGCGTTCGTTTCTTTGTGGACTAATTTCCCAGGATGTGTGACCAGATGTAGTTGGAGGAGGATAGAGAGAGAGAGAGGGAGGGAGAGAGAGCGAGAGAGAGAGAGAGAGAGAGAGAGAGAGAGAGAGAGAGAGAGAGAGAGAGGGAGGGAGAGAGAGGAGAGAGAGAGATTGTGTCTCAGAAAGGGAAATTGGATAATTCAGAAACACTGTTTTACATTATGTTATGACATTTTGAAAATGAATCAATGCGTGAAGTGTTTCAGAAGAACAGATCTGATCTCTCCTCCTCCTCCTGTTCCTCTGCTCGTTTTTAATCCTTCTCCTCCTCCTCCTCCTCCTCCTCTCCTCCCTCTTATCCTCATCTCTCCATCCTCTGATCTACTCTCCTCGCCTCCATCTTTACCTCCTCTCTCCGACTATTCCTGTCCTCTCTCTTCTTCTCCAATCTTTCTATTCTCCTCCTCACCATCTCCTCTTCCCCTGCCTTCTCTCTCATCCCTTCCTCTCCTTCCTTTTCCAATCTGTCTTCCCAAGCTCCATTCATCTCCTCTTTCCATCCTCCTCTCCTCCATCTTCTCCTCTCCTTGCTCCCTTCTTCACCTCCTCTCCCCAAGCCTCTTCCTTCTCCGATCTCTCCTCCATCTTCTCATCTTCTTACTCCCGTCTTCCTCTCCTCTCCCTTCCCTTCTTCTTGTCTTTCTATTTTCACCTCAATCTTCTCATCTCCTTGCCCCCGCCTCCCCATCCTTTCTCCAACTCCATCCCTCTCCCTTCCATTCCTTTCCTCCCAAATCTTCCCATCCTCCTCTCCTCCATCTTCTCCTCTCCTTACTCCCTTCTTCTCCACCTCTCCTCAAGCTCCTTCCTTCTCCGATCTTTCTTCTCTCCTCCATCTTCTCATCTCCTTGCTCCCATCTCCCCCTCCTCTCCCTTCCCCTCTTCTCATCTTTCTATTCTCTTTACCTCCATCTTCTCCTCTCCTTGCCCCAGCCTCCCCATCCTTTCTCCAACTGCATCCCTCTCTTCCATTCCTTTCCTCCCAAATCTTCCCATCCTCCTCTCCTCCATCTTAACCTATCCTCACTCCCTTCTTCCCCTCCTCTCCCTAAGCTCCTTCCTTCTCATCTTTCTGTTCTCTTTACCTCCATCTTCTCATCTACATGCCCCAGCCATCCCTCCCCCTTCCTTTCCTCCCCAATCTTTCTATCCTCCTCTCCTCTATCTTCTCCTCTCCTTGCTCCTATCCTCTCCTCCTCTCCCTTCCTCTCATTTTTTCTCCTCGCCTTCATCTTCTCATCTCCTTGTCCCAGTCTCTCCTGTCCTTTCTCCAACTCCATCCCTTCCTTTCCTCTCATCTTTATATTCTCCTCTTCTCAATCTTCTCCTCTCCTTACTCCCTTCTTTCCACCTCTCCCTAAGATCCTTCCCTCTCTAATCTCTCCTCCATCTCCTTGCCAAAGCCTCTCCATCCTTTCTCCAACTCCATCCCTCTCCCTTCCTTCCCTTCCATCCTCCTCTCCTCCATCCTCATCTCCTTACTCCCTTCTTCCCCTCCCTTCCCTAAGCTCCTTCCTTCTCTAATCTCTCTATTCTCTCCTCCACGTCTTGCCTCTGCTTTCTCCTCTTCTCCCCATCTCCATTCCTCTCCTCTCCTCTCTCATATTTCCTTTCATATTTCACTATATTTTCTCCACAATCTCAGGTTTTTATGTGCCACGCGGCAGGCAGGCAGGCTATTCTAACCAGGTCAGAACAGCAGGACGGAGCGGCGGGGCGGTGTGTCCACAGACAGCCCATTACACCCATCCATCAGCCGGCCCGCCGAGGCAGTCGCCCAGGACGGGACAGGGGGGGCGAGGAGAGAGAGAAGACAGATTTAAGAGGCCTCTATAGGAAGATTCATCGCTACCGGCCCGGCTCCTCCATCAGACGAAAAAAGAAATAAAAAACAGCCGCTACGCTCCGGCCGATCCGACTGCTGAGGCTTCATTTCTCTGTGGGGGGAATTTGTGAGTCGGCCGGACCGGAGCGGGGGATCGTAACTCAGGAAGAAGTAGCATATCAGTTTTTACTCGTTACTTCCGTACTTATTGCTCCCCGACAGCAGTAATTGAAGCGTTTCATTCCAAAAAAACTGTACAGTATATCCGTTTAGGAAAAACTGTGCTTCTTAAACTTCATCAGTCAATATTAGTATTAGTATTATATTATTATAACTGAAGAAAAGACACTGCTCACCTGGTGTAAGGCTTGGTTGAGGTGCTGCAGCCGGAGAATTATAGACTTGAAAAAGGCATCCGCACACTCAAAATCTGTGCAAAATCCATTTATTGCAAGCTCTTATTGAAAGCTCGCAATACTTTGATTTTTGATTTTTACACAGATTAAAAGTGAGCAGATACCTTTTTTTTAAATTAGTCAATATTTCAAAATCACAGATGATTAAATCCTCCAAAACGTAACTGTTGTGGAAGCAAAGTTCTTAACATGAGTTACATATAATGGACTTTATGTAAATACCATCCATCATTTCGTTAGAGGAGGTGTCAATGTTTTCAAATGGTTGATTTTGGAATGAAACTCTTCAATTTGTTAACTTCAACCAAGTCGGCGATTGCATTCATAGTCATCTTCAAAAAATAAAAAAATAAAAAATCTGGATAAATCATCTCCCTCTTCTTTGTATGATCAGGGAAAGCAATCGGTGTTGATGTCTTACCGGATAAAACCAGAGTAAACAAAAAGGAAAGAAGAAGTCGAGGGAATAGTTTCACTCTGAGAAAATAAACTTCACTGACATTTTTCAATCTAAGCTAGCCAGGAGGACAGCAGCTCGTTATGCAGAAAACAAATGAAGGGATGGAGGTGGGAGGTAGAGGTTTGGAGAACAGAAAGAGACCGGAGCGCTTAGTGGCTCCTAATGTTCATGATTGTTGCTGCTCTCCGGATTTGAAAAAAACTTCTAGCCGACATAATCAATTTGTTAACAAATGCACAGTGACAAACTACTCATCATCCAGAGGTGAAGATCAGTCAGAGATTACAGTCCCGCCTCTTTTACAATCAATATCCCATAAGTAAAGCAAAGTATAAACAAATTGATTTAAGGAAACAGAACCAGGAGGATCAAAACTGACAGAATCCATAAAATGCAAAGTAAACCAGACAGTTCTGCATCAACAGAGACCAGGTCTGAGGAGTCGAGGTAAAGACTCCACCAGCGTTCCCACCGGTCTGGGAAAACCTTGAAAGCTTGTGGATTTCAGGAGAATAAAACAAGGCCTGAAAATGAACGCATGGCCTTGAAAGCACTTGTTGAAATATACTGTAGGCTAGCACCAAAAAACTCATCTGTCTGGATCAACACCCTGCGATGGAGAAATGCAGTTTGAAATTTCACCAGGGTCTCTAAGTCATACTGTCTAAGTTGACCCCTCCTCTACCTCAACAAGACGTGAAGCCACGCCCCCTGAACGCTACAAAACACCAGTACAGCGAGGCGAGGCGAGACGGCGAGCGGACGAGGCTCGCTCCAAAACCAGAGTCAGTCTGTTGGCTTTCACCTGCTGGAGAATATTGAAAGAGAGGATGGAGATGAAGAGCGATGCAGAGTTGCTCTGTTTTCTGTTGGACAGCTAGCTGCCGGTTAGCTTAGCTACCAGCTTTTCTACTACAACAAAGCTATTCTAATGGTAGCTAGCTGCCAGCTCACACACACACACACACACACACACACACACACACACTCTGACCAGAACTCCAGTTGCTCTGTTTTAGAGTTCGGGCCGCTCCAGCCAGCGAGGCTTTTAGATATAAAAGGACTCAGCAGTGGTTTTGGTTTTGGACTCACCTGCTGCCGAAAGCCCAGAAACGTCCCGAACATTCAGAAATAATAAAATCCAGGCAGAAGGCAGCCGGCTCTCTGCAGACACACACACTGTCACACACTACCAATAAGTAATGATGGAGTAGGATCATTTGTGGATGTGTTTATATTTCAAGAGGGGAAATCCTGCTCAGTTTGCTTTTAACTTGACAAGATCCTGAGTGATAATTTAGGCCTCTGCAATGTTTAATATTGACAAACATGGTAATTTAGATTTTTTTGTGAACCCAGTTTGCTGAAAGGCTCTTCAGGGCGACACAGGAGTCTTCTAAAAATCTCTGGAAGGAAAATATTACTGTAAAGAGCAAACTAATGATCTTATCTAGCTGATTCCTCCCATCAGACACCAGGAGTGTGTGTTGGGTTTAAAGCAGCAGGTCAGGACGCTGACCGACGGGTTTGATGCTAAGCGGGTCTGGCTTCTCTGAAATAAGGGAAGCTGAGGTGAGTTCATGAATAAAAGTTAAAGGCTTGAACATGTCGACAGAATAAAAGCTTCCTTCATTTATTCATGGAAAGTGCCAGAGATCATTTTACTGTGGAGTCAGAAGATATTACGGTTTCTTATTTGTGGGTTGATAATCCTGATTAAGCTGATCTCAACTGATTTCTCATCAGCTGACAAACTGACTCACTGGGCAAACCTGAACATGAACCAACCAGATGGCTGTCAAATTAACACCAAACAACCAAACAATCAACTCACCGCCCTAATCAACAAATTAAGAGTGGAACCGCTGGCTGCCTCACACCAATATCCGGCAATAATGTTTAATGAAGTGTCCGAAACGTTGTCCGGTCGTTGCCGATATACAGTAAAAGTCTTAGGCACAAACAGGATTTTGTCTTAGATGATTTGTTTTCTGCATTAGTGTGTCAGTAGACTGCCCTTTATAGGCAGGGGCCAGTTGCATAAAGATAGACCTAGTCTTAGACTTAAATGTGACCTTAAGTCAAACTTGCTATAGACTCTTATATTTACCTGTTCCTATACTTCTTGATTGTTGTAGATCTCTAACAGCTTGTTTCTCTCTCTATAGACTCTCGCTCTTCTTCAGGCTCTTTCCAAAAACCAAACATTTGCCATCTTGTATGAAACAGCTTCAGTATTTAAACGTCCCGCTCTGACAGTTAGGCCGACTCGTTGCCATAGCAACAAAATTCTTAAATCAAGATTAGCCAGAGGGAAGGTGGCTATCTTTCCTACCTCAAAATAAGTCTGTCGTAATATTTAAGTAACAGACAGTCTTAATTAGCCGAGTCCAACCTGAGAATCTAAGACCAGTCTTAGGCTTAGACCAGTCTTAAACTAGCTTTATGCAACTGGCCACAGAAACTTAGGCTGAAAGCATCTTCGCTTCACAGAATCTTTTTACATACTAGTACTGTAGTTCACTATATGACAAACAGTCCATAGGGAATAGTGATTGAGTGAATGAGTGAACCATTCTGAACGCACCACAATGTATAATAATGCTAAATAGATGGTTTGCAAATTCTTAAAGGACCCATATCATGTAAAGCAGGACTCCCTCTCCTCTGTGATGATAAAGGAGTTGGATGTGTATCTAAACATGGTGAAAGCATCAAAACTAAATCCACACAATCCATATTAGAAAAGCGAGCCTCTAAACGAGCCGTTTGGACTTCCGTAACTTTGCGGCGTCACAAAGGTTCGCTCATTATCATTTCTGTAAGAAATAACAGACTAACAAAGTGTTTTTTTCAAAGCGGTCGAGCGGTCGTCATCGTTTATTACCGGAGAGTTTTCCCTACCTGTAGCCGCCGGGCCGCGGCGTCTCACGTTTCACTCTCGAAACGGTTAGCCAATCGGAACGGAGGGGTCGTTAATATTAATGAGCCTTAAAGACACGGCGACAGAAACGGCCTGTTCTTGGTAAGGCTCAGAGAGATGCTGGAAAATGAACGTGGAGAAATGGATTGAGAGTGTTTTTGGTTCATGACACCACACACACAGCTTTGAATGGACAGAAAGACACAAAATAAAACTCTGGACAGACAAACTTTTTGTTACATAGCAACAAGAATGATGTAAGGCTCCCCTAACTGACCACATGACTAAATAACTGACTGACTAAACAGCTGATTAACTAAATAACTGACTGGTGTCTGTGCTGCAGGAAGCTAGCTGCTGTATTTACTGTCAGTGTTACAGCAGCTACAGCAGCACTGAATACAGCTTCAAATACAGCAGTGACTCATGATGTGTGTGTGTGTGTGTGTCTGTGTGTGTGTGTGTAAGCACATTGTCATTAGCTGCAGCATTATTACCGGGCTACATAACTTTAGAGGAAGCTGTCTCTCTATGTTTCTCTCTGTGTGTGTGTGTGTGTGTGTGTGTGTGTGTGTTCCCCTGCAGTGCCATGAACCAGTCCTTTATACAGACACATACCAACACAAAAACAACCAACCTGCCACAGCCTCAGCCGAGCCAAAAGCTTCACACACACACACACACACACACACACACACACACACATACCAAGAAGCAAATGATGTATATTCTGTGATAGTCTTAGTATTTGTGCAGTTTCTCTCTCTCCCATCCCACTAAAATACACTTTCACACATTCATACACACACACACCTCCCCATTAATCCTAGAGTAAGGGTATGTGTGTGTGTGTGTGTGTGTGTGCGTCTGTGTGTGTGTGTGTGTGTGTGCTCTGGCAGGCGGAGGCAGAGGGAGATGAATTGCGCTCAGTACCATGGAGAATTGTTTAATAAACATTTTTATTAGCTTCTTTCACAGCGACTCGGTCTGCTGGAGAAAAATCCAACACACACACTGGGAACACTGGGAACACTGGGAACACTGGGCAATAATCTGAGATATTTTCATATAAATAAATATCTCTTATCTGATGTCTCTAACTCAACAGTGATCCAACCTATACCCAGTTCATAAAGCTTTTCCATTGTCTGCTCTAAACAGCCGGTGTCTGGTCGCTCTTTCCTGGGAAAATCAACAGAAGAAGAAGAAGAAGAGTTGGGTAGTTAGCATGAGCAGCGACAGCCACCATGGCTGAACAGACAAAGAAGAGAGAAACTCAAACTGCATCGACAGGAAAAATCCAAAGAAGAAGAAACAGTTCTTCTTCTTCCAAACAGTTTCGGAGCCAAAACCGAGATGAGAAACACTCCAAGATGACAAGGGAGGATGAGGAGCGATGAAGATGTTGCTCTTTCTCTTTTGGACTAGCAGGTTTTGCCATCATTTATTAGCCACAGTCACCATCAAGGGTCTGTATTATCACAGTATGTTGGTCAGCGCCGACACTGAGCGCAAAACACCAAAACAAACGACCACTGATCACCAAACGTGTCGCCAAAAATCAAGAAAAACTTCCAGCATGAAACTAAACTCCTGAAATGGCCATCTGCTATTGGCTGATCTTTGGTGCCAGGTGATGATGTCACCTTCTATAGAGTACAACAGGTGGTGACACACACACACACACACACACACACACACACACACACACACACATATAGCAGAATAGAGGAGGAAAGATAAAGAGAGAGAAAGTGACTGCTGTATTATAATGTGCATTACCTCCCTTCACCTCTAGAGGGCAGAGTGATGATACTGGTAAAGGTGAAGGTCATGTGATGTTTGATTGACAGGTGGTACAGACTCAGATTTGATGAGGATTTGGCCGTTGGAGCGCGGCGAGGAAAGATGACTTCACTTGTCCACAACATTCAATTTATTCAACTTTATTGGTATGAATCACACATTAAGCATATATGTTATAATTTTTTTATGTCCCATGTCTGTCTCCTTATATTTTATTTTATCCTGATTTTTCTTTCATGTCCTATTTCATTTTTTATCCCGGTGTTATAAGCACTAATTTGAATATCAGTGTTATCATCTGTAATGTAAATAATGTAAATATCAACATTAGTTATCACTATTAATACAAATATAAAACTGCTTTGACTTGAAGTACAGTCTGTATTCTGCTTTTATTCTTATTGTTTTAATTATTCTGTGTATTTGGCCTTTTGTATTTTACTCCTTTTTATTGTTTTCATTTTATTTCTCACAAAGTGCTTCACAAAATAAATACAGAATGTCTGGTTTGTTAAGTGCTCTATAAAAACAATAATAATAATAATTTCCTCAGTACTATATAGATATATATCAGGATATTATCAGTAATAAAGTAAACAATAAAATAAAAGTAACAATAAAATTCCATTAATAACCCTGTGTGTCTTGTCTCTGTGTTTTAGGCTTCCTGCCAGTCAGACACTTAGAGCCTCAGTGTGTCGGACGACATGATGACCAAGATTTACCTCCTCCTCCTCCTCCTCCTCCTCCTCTCCTCCTCTCTCTCTCTCTCTCTCTCTCTCCCTCTCTCTCTCTCTCTCCCTCTCCCTCTCCCTCTCCCTCTCTCTCTCTCTCTCTCTCTCTCGTCTGGTTTCTCCTTGTACTTTCGTCTCGTTTCCTCCTTGTCCTTCCTCAAAGGGACAGGAGGAATTTTATGATGTTCTCTCTGTAAAATTGACTTTTAAAACAGCGGCAGGCGGCCGTCGTCCTTCTGTCGTCTCTCCTCTGATTGGTTCACAGCAGCATTTACCAGCCAATCAAACAACAGTGGAGCTTTTTCGACAGGAAGTACGTGATCTGCAGAAGCCTGCTGGTTGTGGATTGACCGGAACAACGAGCCGACGTTCCCTTGAGCAAAGCATCAGCTCTTCCAGTGATCCTGCCGGTCTTTCTTTATGGATATTAGCATAAAAAAGTTCTTCTTATGTCCAGTCTGGAGGATTTTTAAAAGACTTGGCAACACATTCAATAGGGAACTGTGACTGTGTCTAAATTTTTGGTTGTTTTAACCCCAATCCAAATTTTATTGCACTTGATTTTAATTCGTATTTGACACAATACAGTTTTATGTTTCTATTTTGTAAGTTATTTTCTTTGTAGTATTATCTATAACTTTATTTAAGTTTAATTGCTGCTGTCTTGGACGGGTCTCTCTTGCAAAAGAGATTTTAAATAAGGGTTAAATAAAAAAAAAAATATGTCAAATGAGTCGGGAATCCACTTCAAAACAGGCCAGCAGGGGCACAAAACAGATTTTAGGTGCAAAAATGATGCAATAACAAATGGACTTCATGGTAAGAAATGTAAAATTGACTTTTTTATTTTTGAAGCAATACTAGACAGACAGCAGGAGTGTCGGCAGGCGGAGCAACAAACGCTGCTGGTCGCTCATCATTCCTCAGAAAATCCACCGAGGAAATGATTTTCCCCTCAAGAAACACAAATAATGATTCATTAACTGCATGAACTTTACCGGCACAGTTGTTTTTGAACAGATAACAGATAGGTCGTAAACCAGAACCTTCAATAAAGGTTACTGCAATAAAGCATATTAAAAACTCAATTTCATCTTTAGCAGGCCGCAACCAATTGCAATCAGTAAGTTTTTATGAAATTGGAATCCATGTCACTTTTAATTAAATGTACTCGATTATAATTTCATACCAAATTCCCTATAAATCAAGCCTTCCTGTCTGAGCTTTGTGAACACTAGAGGGCGACATGCTGACTTTCCCTCCATACAAGATAAACACCAGGAAATACATCGCTGCTGTCATGTGAAAACCTCCTGACTCCAACTTTGGTGATTTTGAAAGGTGAAACCAAAGGAGTGAAAAACTACTTGTACTGGATTTTAACTTGTAATTTTAAATTGCTTTTTTAAACTGTATTTGTATATCATTTTTGCTCTCTTACTTATTATCCATTACCCTTTACTGTCTTGTTGTGTTGATGTTTGTTATTGTTGTTTGCTGTTGTTTGTTTAGTTTTTGTTTTGTTGTGTTATGGATGTATGTTTTCATGAAGCGCACTGCAGCAAAATCCAAGCAACTGTCTCGCTGATGTGGCAATAAACTTAAGTCTGAGTGAAAAAAACAGAAATCTTCAATTTTTTTAAAAAAAATCTTAAAACGTTTTTAAAAAATCTTCAAATTTTTTTAAAAAATCTTCAATTTTTTTAAAAAATCTTCACATTTTTTTAGTTGCAGACGGTTACATGCAATCTAATGCACTTGGAGCCTCTGGCCCCGCCCACAATCGGTCAGAAAAGAGCGACACATCGACCAAGTCGCTCATAGTGTGAACGAACTGTTAAGTTTTCTCCAAACACAATGTAGGGAAAAGGCTGAAAGATGAATAATCAAATAAAATCACTTTTTCCAGGTTTTGTGCTCCTTGCACCAGATGATGCATCTTTATGCGCTGGTCTTGGATACAAGCGGTTTATGAAGTGCAGGCCTACCATGGATACCGTTTTTTTTTTTACGTGATGTAGTTTTTATGTCACAGTGTCACAACATGTTGATTCAGTTC
>NC_136016.1:23986381-23999552 GCF_048128805.1 Centroberyx gerrardi
ATTAGCTGTCAGCTAAAACTTATACAAGTTGTTTTGGAGATTAAAAACTCCTTTCTTTCTTCCTTCCTTCCTTTACTGGAGGAGGAACCTGATCTGAACTGGATTCCTGTCTGAAACATGGAGGCTGAGCTTCACAGTTCAGGATCATTTTATGAGTTTTTGTGAGACTGTTGGATCATCACAAAACATCCACCAGTATAAACACAAATCTATTACATTTTCAGAAAAGCATTCATTTGCTTTCTTCCCTCCTCTCTAACTAAACAGAGATCTGATACTGCACCAAACATTAGCTGACTCGGGTTGCGTTGGCTCAAACAATTGAAGCGTTCAGGTAAGGTAGGAGGAAGCTGCACACCTTGAATACAGGAAAACACGCCAATAATGGACAAAAACATGGCGAGGCTAATAGGAAAAGATGATCTCATTGAATCATATTCCAGGTGGACAAAAGAAAAGGTGCTCAAAAGTGCACAAAGTGAAAAAAGCAAACGTTTCTTTTCTTTTGTCCACCTGTAATATGATGATGATGGTGATGGTGATGATGATGATGAGTTCAAGGTGTGCAGGTTCATTTAGCTGAAATCTACATATAACTTACATCAGTTATGCTGAATATGATGCATTCACCTCATAAAGTTTCATGTCAGCTCAAAAATATGAGTGAAGTGTGTAAAGTTCAGGTGTCAGGTGTGAGTTTAGGTGGGTTTACCCTCCACTCACCTCTCTCCTCCCTCTCCAGCCCCCTCTCTCTCCTCCTCCCACCTCAACACTAATGACTATCTCTCCATAGATCAACATTGACTAGATCCGTCCCGCTCTGCGATACAGGCGGCTGAAAGATGGCCGGCGTTGAGAGGATTCAATCTGATGTCTGAACAGAGCCGGCTGAAGTGACAGCAGACGGATGGAGGGGCACAAAGCGGCGTGCGGGGCGGTAAATCACCCGAGCGGGCGGCAGGAGGAGCAGGTGAGATGTATCGCCCCGTCCCGCAGGAAACCTTGGCGGAGCAATTTTGTCCTTCTGGTAATTTACAGCGGAGGAAGGTCAGAGCAGCAGAGAGCTCCTGTGTTCTCAATGACACGCTTTAAATGCAAGTAAACAAAGTTGCTTCACGTGTTTGAAATTTACAGCCGACACTGAACCTCTGCACATGCTGCCGTTGTAGAGATCCAGCTTTATACTGCGGGAGCTGAACTAATGCAGAACTGTGGCTCCATCCCAAAGAGGAATCATTTGACTGAGAAAAGATCAAGTTTTACTCTTTTTAGCCATTTGACGTTACAAAGAACAGACCAATACAATTTCCTTCTACTGTCTAAAAAAACAAATATTTGAGCTTTTTCTGGGGATCAACATCGACTTTTGTAAATTGGCTATTAACTTGAGCTTTGGTGTAGACCAGCCACTAGTCTCTGTTTTTTTTTTTAAACCCTCCACCTCTCTCTGGCCTGAATAATGCAATAAAAAACTGCTTTGGCATTTGCATCCATGCAATGTGGAATGCAATTTAATGTGGCTTCAGCAAAGGAAGCATTTCTCCACCACAACAACTTCGAATCACCTCACAAAGCATCCAGACACTTCTACAAGCCAGGAAGATGCAGCTAGCAAAACTAGCAGGACAACATCTGTGTTAATTTGACAGAAGCCGAACTGAAGAGAGCAGAAAGTGATGGAAGTGATGCTTTATTTTGCCCTTCATCTGCTTTAATTAAGGCCTGATCACATCTGATTTCACCCAACAAATCGGTGCTAAGAAATAACTAGCTGCCACTTAGCTGCAATGTTATGCTCAGTGCCATGTGGTAGCTAGCTATTAGCTACTAGCATGCTAGCTAACATTACAGTAATATTACTTCTCCTAGTAGGGGAGACCGGGGGTAATTGTAACAGGGGGCAATTGTAACACACTCAATTCCTCCAATCAGAAACAACCTAGAGTGATGACACTTACTCTGCACATGCTCAGTAGGATTCTCTCTCTGCCTGTGGAAAAGGAGCAGGATCATTTCACCTCGGCAGAAGTTTTCAACAAAAAACTGATTTTGAGGTTTGAAAGTTACTTTTTGGATGTACAGTATTTTTCTTCTGCTGTCTAAAGTTTAGATGACTGCGAATTTAAACTTACATCAATTTTATCTCTAGGTTATTGGTTAAAAATGAACATGAACAATCTATGCTAATATAGGTGTTGCTAGCTAGCATACGAGATTTTATCATGGCTGCAAGATCGGGGGCAATTGTAAAACTGTGTTACAATTGCCAAATGTGTTGCTTTTAAATCTTTTTAAAAATGTAATGAACATTATCTCCACATGATCTCATTGTGTTATTCTGTTAATATGTCTACCTTGTACCATTTCATTAAAGTATTTGCTTAAAGACTGTTCTTGACTCATCAGCTGATCAATGTATTTGAGTAAAATATACTTTAAACTCAATTCAAATAATTAAAATCTAGTTACCACTAGAATAGTTGCCTAGTCTTCTGCAAAAATAGAAATAGACTTTTGCTTTGAATACATACGATGCCTGACATCTAAAAGAATTTGAACCATATACAAAAAAAAATCTTAAGTAACATTATTAGATACTATCTGATTACTTTGAGGTGTGCTTTTATTTGAGATACAGTGGGTTAATATGACTTATTTTTACAATTGTCCCCACCAAGGGGGCAATTGTAACGCTGTGACTTCTTGCATTAAATTTAATATTAGAGTCTTGTCCTTATTAGTGAAAATATATCAATTGCATTATTAATTAGTGCACATATATATGTTTCTTATATCAAAAGATGACTAGTGTATTTCAAGTAGTCTATGAGTTATGAAGGAAAATGTAAAAAATGTTACAATTGCCCCCGGTCTACCAGTAGTTTAAGAAAATACCATTTCAGTTTCAGTAATGACAAAATGAAAAAAATAGTTATTAATAATTTCCTCTAAACACCAGATTGAAGTTGAATTATCCGAAACTATATCTCACCCCCGTTTTCCAATTTGTTTTCTTTACTGCCCTCTAACTAAACTAGCTTAGATTAAAATAAACTTGTTAAAGAAGGATCTGTGTTGCTGTATATGTGCTGACTGTGTCTCTCTCTCTCTCTCTCTCTCTCTCTCTCTCTCTCTCTCGCTCCTGACTTCTCCTTTAAAGCTGTATATCCTCAGTATAGTAGACTGTAGCTGCTGTTTGCCTCAGGAGGAAACTTGGGCTGAATGTGTGAAGAGTCTCAGCAGCGTCTCCTTCACTCATCATGAACAACATCCTCCCATCCTCCCTCTGCTCCACATGTACGATACACAGCAGAAACACACTCCCTCAGGCAGCTGCATGATACACACTACGCTGCAGTTATTAGGAAAAAATCTGATTTTTCTGCCCTCAGTATGGAACGTGGATTTTGTAACGTCTGTCTGAATCAGAACCGCTTTAAAACGAAAAAACAGATTCATCGCGTTTTCATTCTCCCAATCTTTATCCAGTGGGTGGCGCCGTGTGCAATTAGATTTTTTAACATTTACTTGTTAACATGGACATAGATGTGACAGTAAAGTGTTGTTGAGGGATTATTGCAGAGCGTGAAGCAGCGCTGAGATGAAAACACTCGACTAGCTCGGAGAAAACAGAAAGTTTGACCGAACCAAATGAAGGTTTCATGTTTCCTGTGATGGATTATCTCATGGCACCAGACAACAGGAGGTTTCTAGCTAAACTCTGTTTACCCACCTTCTTATTTGTAGGAATAGATTTAAAAAAAAAAAAAAAAAATCTTTCTGACCTAAATTCAGTGTCTGAAACTAAAGGGCTGGTAATCTAAAAATATACCTGCCAAGAGTATTTTTTTATTGACCAAAATAATATCTATTTTTCATAGAAACATGTCACCCTCATCTGTTTTCAATGCCATTTTGTGTGCAGAATTAAGTACTGTGTGTTAATTTAACACTTGCTCACTAACTTCAAGTTAACTTTGTTTACTTAGGTAAAAGTAGCATCGCCATAATGTAAAAATACTTCATTAAAAGTAAAAGTTCTGCATTTAAAAGTTTACTTCAGTAAAAGTCTAGAAGTGTTATCAGTAAAATGAACTGAAGTATGAAAAGTAAAAGTCTTCATTCTGTCAGAGAGTTAAATTATTGAAGCATGAACCTGTCAGAAGTATTTTAATGTTGTCGGTCTAACTGCTCCATATACTGTTGGAGTTTAAACTCTAACAATGCAACATATTTTATGAGCTTATCGTATGTTTTGCATGTAAAACCTTATTCTGCAAAGTAACTAGTAACTCCAGCCGGCAGATAAATGTAGAGGAGGAAAAAGAACAAGATTTCCCTCTGAGATGTAGAGGAGGAAAAGCAGAACGTCTCACAGGATGGAAATACTCAAGTATAAATGTACTGAGTTACTTCCCCCCTCATGCTGTCTCTCGTCTCCTGTAGTAATCCTTGCTGAAGCTCTGTATTTCTACCCAGCAGCTCTCTGCGGCTCTTCCCTTCACATCGTGGGCCGGCTCAGTCTTAATCTCGCTCCGCCGGTCGGGCCGCAGAACAGAACTAAGAATAGGAGATCGGATCTAAGACCGGATCTCTCTGTTGGTCTTCGGAGAGGCGGCCGGACCGAACATCCCGGATCAGCAGCCAGATCCTCCTGAGCTTCCTACGCTGAACTCAAAGTCCAACTGCTGCCTCTGAACTTCTGATTACACTGCAGAAACTTCAGTTATTGCATCTTGTCTCCAGACTCATCGAGCTTATTTTAGGATTTTTTTTTTAGTGAAATCATCTCACTGCACTGGCAGATAATTTTACCGCTTTCAACAAATGTGACTTTTTCCCAGGAGAATGTAACTTGTTTCAGGACATTTTCTTGGTAAAAGTGAAATTGTCTTGGAGAAAGTTTCTTGTTTCCAGATTTTCTTCATTGTTTTATGATGATTTCTTGAAAGAAGAAGTCATATTGGCATGAATCAAGTGAAATTTACTGAAAGCAGCAGATTATCTGCCAGTGCAGAGATAGAATTTGACTAAAAATATCATGAAATAAGCTGATAGGTCTGGAGACAAGAGAACATCACTGGACAGATTGTGATTTTTTGCAGTGCAGTCATGATATTTGTTGTAGTGGAAAATAAACGGATGATCATCATGAGGCAAACAACCATCAATATCAACAGAAAAAGCATTATTTTTTGTATATTTCGCTTACAAAGACCTTTTCCTCACATAGCTTACAGTCACTTTGACACCATTTACTTGCATCCTCTGTGTGTGTGTGTGTGTGTGTGTGTGTGTGTGTTTTGAAAGAAAGACAGAAAAGGAGAGGGGCAGAACTTGTGTGTTTTGAGTTGCTGAGGGGAAACTTGAAGCGGATTGGTTCAGACGGATCCAGAGTACGTTCTAAAGTGCTGAGAAATGCAGATTCATGGGCAAAGTGACTTTCCCTGCTCCACAGTCTGGATCCTCCGCAGCTTCCAGACCGCTGATGTGACGACTGCACTGTCAGACTGTCAACTGGTACCAGCTGATAACTTTAACTGCTAACAGGCATGCAGAGCGGCTGGGAGCGACTCGCAAAATATCAATAGCTGTTTTAATCCTCGCTAGTTCAAACCCAGCAGCCGACGCTGCAGCACCAGTATCACTATCAGCATCACATACAGGGACAGAAAATACACAGTAAATACACAGGACTCTGCCAACTGACTCCTGCTTTATACAAAATGACTGCTGGCATGAAAGCAAAACACATTAGAGGTTATAGTTAAATTTATTGAGTCACCTTAAGACCTTTGCTCACAAAATAGTTGATGCTACAATCATCTGTGGAAAGGTTGACGATGAATATCAGGAAGCAAAATTTTCTTAAATCGGATCAATAGAGGTTTGGATTTATTTCCCCACAGTTTTTCAAGGCAGATTCCAATATTTTGAGATTGAAATTTTGACTGATATTACTGATATTTTGTGCTGATATTCAACACCTTTAAATTTTCTTGTAGTTCTTGTAGAGAAGCCTCTGAAACAGCATTCAGACCACTATTTGACAGTAAAACTCCCATTGAATCCCATAATAATAATAATAATAATAAAACATGCATACTTGTGTGGAATCCAATAAAAATGTTGCATTAATGTTGTTGAATCAATTCAGGTGAAGGATTTCCTATAGACAGTATTGATCTCTACTATAATCAAACAAACTGCATCCTGTCCATCATATCAGAGCTGGACGGCACTGACTGGCCCATATTGCATTTTTAATAAAATGACAATAAAAAATATACTGTATATATCAGCCTATAATCGTCACTATGTGGGAACCAACAGCCGCCAGCAGCCAGCAGGTCTGTGTGCATCTGTTCAGCACAGGCAAAGTGTTTTTACATCACAGCTTCAGTCCTGAGAGAGAGTCCTCCGAGGTCTGGCAGCTGAAGGCCTCGACAGCAGCAGCCGGTCTCCAGAGAGACCAACCCACTGACACCGAGCTGTACCCACTACAGGGAAGACAGACTGATTCACTGTGATTTATGGAGTGAAATTAATGGGCAGTTATTTGTCTTGCATCGTTTGGTTCCTCTCTTTTCCGTTCAGCTTTCAACTTCATATTCATTCAACCTGACACTGAAACAAAAAGCTGTCTCTTGGGTTTCCTCTCCTGTTGCATTCTGCTTAATTTTACTATAGTCATAACATTTTGATGTGTGATTAACCTAAAATACTGCTAGTTCTGATGCTACCACTACTGCTGCTACTAGCACAACTAGCAGCACTTGCAGTACCCCCCCAGCTCTGCCACAACCACAGCTGCTAGCACTAATAGCACCACCACCATTGACCTTATTCACACGGCGGCCATTTTGAACACTCAGGGTGGGAAACTCTACCTGCAGATTGACATATATATAAAACGATTTTTACTAGCTTACTAGTTAGTAAGGTTCACATTTTAATATATTTGGTCCATAGCTTCCAGAGTCTAGCCTAGGTAACTAGCTACTAGCTTACTAACTAGCTTACTAGTTAGCAACTAGCTTACTACTACTAGCTTACTAACTAGCTTACTAGTTAGCAACTAGCTTACTACTACTAGCTTACTAACTAGCTAGTAACTAGCTAGTTACCTAGGCTAGACTCTGTATCCCCCGGATTCTTGCGATCCATTCGTTTCTAATATGTTTTTCAGTGGGGAATCTGTGAAACGATACATTCTATGATGTGCATCTTGGTTCACATGACTTCTGCCATGTGAATAAGGTCAATTAGCACCACTGCTACGACTGGAACCACCGCTACTTCTAGCATCACTAGCACCGCTGCTACCTCTAGTACTACCGCTACCACGAACACCACCTGTAGCACTATCGTACCTCTAGCACCACCACTACGTCCAGCATTACTAGCACCACTACTACCACTCACACCACCTCTAGCACTACTAGCGGTACCACTAGCACCATCGCTACTACTAGAACCACCACTGCTAGCACTGCTGCTACCACCGCTAGCACTACAAGTGATACCACAAGCACCACCGTTACACTACTAGCACCACCAGCACCACTGCTACTTCTTCCTATCAGTATTATTATAGGACTTTCCATACCAAAGATGTTCCAGTAGAAGCCGTTGTGTGACAGGGTGAAGTCTGAGCCGGTCCATGTATCATTTAGAAAACAGCAGGAAGATGACTGCACTTCAATCTCTCAAATCCCTCTTATTACTGCCCTTACAGTGTGACCTACTCTGCTCTCTGGGGAGTATTGGTCATCCACAGTCATCATCACAGTGGTCGTTCATGTCCGTCAATAAACCCGATCAAACAACACCCGGACGCACAGTTACATTCCCAGCATGAACAGCCAGTACTCCCTCCCTGTCTTTTTACACTTATTACCTACAGAGAAAAACAGGGATTCCCTGAAGTCGGGTTGGTAATCGGCTGAGTAATCGATGACACTCACATACTCCTGACAAAATCTAAATTCACAAAGGTGCTGCTGGTGGATGTATTATATTTTTAACCCCTGGAAACATAGTATATCTTGTTGGTATCTGTTCAAATACAGAGTACACACCAAACGACAATTTCTGCTTACGGCCTCTATGCGGCACAGAGAACCCCCTTCTCTGGGGGTTGTTGAAAGGCATTGTGGGAAACGTACGAAATCACTAACTGAGGTAGAAGTAACTAAATAACAACTGGAATGCATAGAACATCACATTTGGATAATAAATAACAGTGTAAGATCAAATTATTGAGTCCTAAAATCATAATTTTCTTAAAACAAGTGAAGAAATCTGCCAGTGAGGTTTGATCATTTCAGTTGTTTCCAATGCAAATCAACTTTAGAATTTAGTAGAATCATGTTTGCATTTTCTTTTTTTCATTTGCAGTGCAGTGATCTGCCTTATTCTGATTTCTAGAAAACTCCTGAAACAAGTGAAGCTGCATTGGAGACAAGCGGAGTTATCTCTCCTCACTGCAGAATGTTTCTCTTGGTTTAAGAAAAATAAGATTTGAAGTTTGAATATGAGACTAGATGGCGAGTATTCCAGTTCTACGCTGCTATATCCCATTCTACTCTACTTTACCATATTCTACTCTGCTCTAATTCTGCATCTTTTTTCCGGTGAGCTAATGCATAAATCATAGCAGTAAGGACAATTACAGGTACAACAGTTTAGCATAGCTATAACGCCACAAGGTTACTGAGTGTGGAGTCAACAGGGACGAAACACCCAGAGAGCGACCCGGCCCATCGCATTTTGACAGGTAATTAGAGTCTATTAGGTCGAGCATGGAGACGCGATGGTACCCGGCTCCCTGCTAGCCTCACATTACACATACGCAATCAGATAAGAGGCTAGCGTTATGCTAATGGGGGGGAAAAAAAACAGTGGTTTCTAGATGGAAAGCAGATGCTAAGCTAACGGTTGTGCGCTTGTGAATTAGTCAGCAGGGAGGAGAGGAGGCACTCGGCGAGTTAAAGGGAACGTCTCTAATGAAGGCAAAAATATTCCAACCTTGAAAGACTCTCTCTCTCTGTGTGTGTGTGTGTGTGTGTGTGTGTGTGTGTGTGTGTGAGTCTGAATCTGTGCGTTTCTCCCACACAAACAATCACAAAGGGGTTTTCACAGTTAAAGAGGGTCTTTAATGAAGGTGAAAATATTTCAACCTTGAGCTGTTCTGTGCCTGTGTGTGTGTGTGGGTGTGTGTGTGTGTGTGTTTATCTCTCATTCACACACACACACACATCAGGGGTCCTTGAAAATCTGAGAAAGTCTTAAATCATCTATACTTAAAGGCATTAAAAATGCATTAAATGTCTTAAATACAGTAATAAGAGGCCGTATTTTTCCCCATGAAATGCAAGTAGATTTTTAACCAAGTTTCATTAGATGCTGCTACAAAACAAGTGAAACACGCCGTCCCTCACGGATGAGGCAGGAACCCTGTGGGCCAATCAGAAACAAGATGCATTGTTCCTTTAAGTTTCATCAAAATCCGGCTGGTGGTGCCGCATTTAAGGCCTTTAAAAGCAAATTTTGACTGACAATGTTAGCGCCCCCTTCAGGTAAATTGCCATAATTTTTTAACACCAGAACTCTGCGCCAAAATGTGTCTTCCCTCAACATTTCATCTAAACCAGACCAGCAGTGTCTGATATGTCATATTTGAGTTAAAAATTATGATCTTTAATTATAGCGCCCTCATTAGGCCATTCAGTGTATTTTTTAACTTTTTAAATATTTAGATTTTTTTTTAATTTCATTGCATGCGAGACAATTCAGATTCAGATACAGATTCTTTACATTCGGTGATATTTAGCTGAGGCAGCGTTATTAAATAAATAAAGGAAATACGACAAATGCAGTTTCAGTCGGTTTTATTTTCTCTCTAATTAATTACTTTTTTGCACTTCCAGTTGGTCACATTAAGTTTGAATGAAATTAATAAAGAACAGTTTTAATACAATATGCCACAGATATTGGACATCATGACCCTAAGCAATTAAAATCCTACTGTACTTTTCTTATTCTGCCTATTTATAGTTTAGAACCTTCAATAGCCACGTTCAATTAAAATAAGCTGTTTTTCCAACGTTTTTCATTTTATTGTTGTAGTTAAATTGGTCTTTGATCCAAACTAAGATAGCATTTAAAGGTCTTAGAAAGTCTGACACCTGCAGATACACACACACACACACACACACACACACACCTGAAGCTCTTTTCTCTCTAACACTGATGATGATGGAAAGTCAAAATGAAACAGAGCAGGATGATGATTTTGCGTTCTTGATCGGACGCTTAACGAGCAGACGGCGATGACAGCTTTCTGTTAAAACGATTTTAATAAAGATAACGTCCGTGTTGTCTCTCACCCCGACAGCGCCGTGACAGCGCTCGTTCTCCCCGTCTCGATAAAGTTGTTTGCGGTATCCATGGTAACTGTGGACAGGGGGGAGGAGCCGTCACCTCGCCCGTGATGGCAACTGTCAAAGATGCTAATTTGGAGGTGATGTCTGCTGAGGAGCCACGCAATCTGGCAGCGTTTAATTTTTAAATCAAAAGTGAAGTGAACCAGGCACAGAAATGTGTTTTATAGAGGATTTAATGAGGACTTTTCAAACCTTTGAAACAGACGTTTTGAGAATCAGCAGTGAAAGAGATTAGAGATGAACATGAACTCCTCGTCGCTCTGGAGCTGTGAGGCGGTTTCAACAGATCTGCTGAAGCTTTCACAAACCACTGAGCAAAATTAATAGGTGAGCTGATTAACTTCAGCTCCATCACCGACCTGCTGAGGGAAGGAGCGCAGAAATTAATGTTTTTCACAAATGAAGATCTGTTTGTTGAGGAAGAATATGGAAATAATCTATTTTTCACCAAAAATTCAATACAAATCAGTGTTATTGTTCAAAACAAGATATGTTAAAGGTGCTGTGTGAAGCATTTTATATATCAATTAAATCATTGTTAATTAATTGTGATACTTTGGTCTAATGACTGTAAACCAATGAGTCCATATTGCTCTCCTCTCTCTCACTCCAGTAGTATTGTTAGTTCTCGTGTTTCTCCACATTAAGACTACATTTCCCATCAGCCCCGTTGCTTCCTGCCCCCCCCCCTCCCCCTCCCTGAAGAGGATCAACATGTTGGAAGTGATTTCTCCATCTTCCTTTCCCTCCTTCCACCATCTGCTGCCAGAAACTCTTTCAGCTTTAGCTCCGTTTGCTCTGGAAGAACAGAAGAAGAACCTCTTCCTGTTTTGTGCCGTAAAGCGATCCAGCAGATTTCCCTCCAGATCCACCAGGTGGAGAAACTATGGAGGATGCAGAGTAGAGGCTGATAGAGGCTGACAGGCTGACCACTGATGCTCTGGTTCGTTTACGGTAATTATACTAAAGTCTCAAAATTAATGATTTATTGATGTTAAAATGCTACAATACTACAGAAAATGTCCTTTTTCTTGAGTGCATTTCTACCTACTAAGCAACACAGTCACGCACTCTCCGAGACGTTTCTTTTGCAATCAAACACAACATCATGCTGGGCTCAGACGTGTGCCATGTTGAAAGTAGATCTCTCTCTCTCTCTCTCTCTCTCTCTCTCTGTCTCTCTCTCTCCCTCGCTCGCCCACAGAACCATACCACCTACTGTCATTACCACCAACCAATATCCTGTAACAGCTCTCACGCTGGAAAAGCGAGAAAAAAAAAAAACAGCTTGCCTGTGTACACACTTTCCAGACCAGGTGTGCTATATTAGAGTTCTGGTGACAGGGAAAACACACGCACACACACACACACACACACACACACACACACACACACACACAGAAAGGAGATGGAGAAACAGCAGGTGGTCCTATTATCAATTCAACATACTCCTCCTCTACACAGCATGACAATCTTCTCTCTCTATCTTGTCTCTCTCTCTCTCTAATGGAGATCCTTTCCCCCCCGAGTCGGGTCTCAAAATAGACCAGACTGGACTAACGGGACCTTCGCTGGTCTCTAATAATAAAATGGACCTTTTACATGTTAAATGGGAAAGTCTTGTACAAGTGTTGTGTTGCAGCCTTGAACAAGAGAATGCTGAATGAGAGAAAGGACGCTGCATGGAGAACAACGTTAAAAGTGGCAGATGAGTGCAGGCCAGTGTGGATGGAGGGTGGGATGCTATATAAAGCCCCGCTGAACAAAAGGTCAGGTGACCTGCAGCGGACGGTCCTGCAGGGAGCGCTGGCAGTCAACAACTTCATTTCAAAAATAAATCCGACTGTATCTGTGAAGTGTCCTTTCTGTCAGTCGCCAGAGACGATTTTTTATAGAATGTGAAAGAGTTCAGGGGCTTTTTGAAGCTCTACAAACTGTTTTCTCACACCGTAATGAGAAATGGACTGAAATTGTTTTTTATCTTTGGCGCTGGGTACAAGAGGAAAGATGCAGAAAAGCGGTAACTTCTAAATTCTGTAGTGGGACAAGCTAAACTATCGATCTATAGAAGTAGGAAAAGTGGAATTGAAAATGGTTCAGGGGCAGATTTACTTCCTTCCTGCTGCTGATCTGTGATGCTGCTTTACTGTCTTCTTCAACATCACTATCTTATACTGCAGTATTTTTTTATATTTTATATTTATTTTTTAATATTTCTATTTTTCAATTATTATCCTTACTCATCTATGTTTATTTCTTTCTTTCTTTTTTGATGCCATTTTACGAGACAAATTATTTATTTTTGTGTTTTATGTGAAGCACATTGAATTTGCCGTATAAATAAAGTTTGTCTTGCTGTTTTTTATTGTTTTCTGCTGACCAAAAGCCTTCTTGTCTTGTCTCCATTTTCTTCTCTTTTCCCCAATTCCCCCTCAAGAGACGTGTTGCCTCTTACCAGGCGATCATAAAAAATAATTTGTTCTTAATTGACAATAAAGGTCATAAAAAAATAACTTGGAAAGGAAATTTTTTTTTTAAAATTTGCCATTTCCATCCAACCTTTTCACTTCAGTACATCACACTTGGCGAAGAAATGGAAAACCAACTACTTTATTTCTCACTTTATTGTTCCATCTCTCTCTCTCACACACACACACCCACACACACACTCACACTCCTCTCCACTTCCTACTGAGGTATAAACGTCTTAAAATAACCTTCAC
>NC_136016.1:23999752-24004752 GCF_048128805.1 Centroberyx gerrardi
TTTACAAAACAATAAAAAAAAGGTAAAAGCAGTGGTAAGTACAAACAAATACAATAAAATGCACAATTCATTAATAAGAAGAAACAAAAAAATTAGACCATCATGGGACACTAAAACTCTCCACTGAAACCCAGGATGAAAATGCAACTATTAAAACTACTAATGATAATAAATATTCCTTAATACCTGTGTGGAATGTCTCAAAATCAATTCAGGTTCAGCTTTTCCCATAGACAGCCAGTGTAGTATTGATTGATTCTACAATAAGTGATCAATCAAACTGCATCATATCCATCATGTCCATGTTCTATACACTATACACTAATATAAACTGTCAATTTGTCATTTTACCATGGGAATAAAATGTCATCACCATGATTTAAAGAGGGAGGAGGAGGAAAACAGGGATGGAAAAAAAGAGGAAAGAAGCAAAGAGATAGAGATGCAAAAGGGAAGAGAGGAAGATAGTAATAATAATAATAAACTTTATCTAAACAGCACTTATCTAAACGCAGAGTTTCCACAGTGCTTTACAAGAAGACATAAAAACAGGAAAAGTACGTAACGAGCAGATAAAACCAGACGCTTTAAGCAACAGGAGGAAACATTAAAAAAAGGGAGATAAAAAACAAAAAATCAGCTAAAGCAAACATAAGAAACATTAAAAGTGAGGAGGATCAAGAGCGATTAAAGACGAGTGTGTGAAAGTTTTAAGGAGAGATGCTGACTCAGCAGAGCGGGCGGTTTTACGTCTTGAAGCGTTCGCCAAAGCGTGCGTCAAATTCTGATCTTCAGATTTTGCCTATTTGCGAAAGCCAGTTTGCAATTCAAACCCTGTTCAAAACCCTCCATCCCTCCAAAAATACTGAGAAATGGAGATGAAACTTTAACGATCCCCGCAGGGAGACTGGCGATGATCAGGAACAGACAAAAAAAAAAAAAAAAAGAGAAGTAGAAACCAAAGCAGGAGAGTGTAATCTTCTTGTTGAAGTGAGAGAGAGCGTTTAGTTTTCTATCCAAACAGCACGAAACCTCCGGGGAAAAATAACGTTAAATCCCGTCCGTCTCTCTTTCCCTCCCGGCTTCTCTCATCCAAACTCAACAGGGAGAGCGGATCAGAAAAAGCGGAAAGAAAGAGAGAGTCATCAGTTCTGAGTTTTTGCTGCCTGCACTTCATCCATCTAGAAATCCATCCTTCCTTTTTAGTCTTTTATCAAGTAAAAATACCAAACGTTTGCTGCTTTCATCTCATTATACAATGAATCCTTTGTGTTTTGTGGCTGCTGGTCAGACTGAGGAAGAATCACTCTGGACTCATTTGTCATTATTTTTGACATTTTAAAGTAAATGATTAATCGAAAAAATAATTGATAGATTCATCCAGAGAGATTCAGTTTTCTCAGCAGCTGGGGAAAGGATCATTGAGTCGTGGTATTGATCAACTCCAGCTGATATACAGTATTGCAATTACAATTGGTCATTTTGTGCTGTGGGACAGTAATAAATCTTACTGAATGCACCTGTAATTCATACAGCAATCATTTGTTTGATTTTTGATTTCTGACCAAATTGCTCTTTAGAGAGAATATTGTACGAAAACCAAAGTACCAAAGACATGCAGCTCAGGTGGACTGAAGACTTTAAATTGCCCATAGGCAAGAGTGTGTTTGTGTAGTATGGTATATGATGCATGTAATCTAGTAAAATGATGTATATGATGTATAGTATGTGTATGATGTAGTTAATGATGCATATGAACTATGTAGCCTATATGACATAGTATAGCATGTATATGAAGTGTGCAGCCTGTATGACATAGATGTGTATATGTAGTATGTATATATGATGTAGTATGTATGTGACATGTACTGTATATGATGCTATGCCCTTTGAGACATGCTTGTGTGATAAAGGTCGATATAAATAAACAAGACCAGACTAGAAAAAGAAGCCGACTACATTTCCATTTCCTGTTTCATTTTCTCCTCTTTTTTTCCCCTGAACTCCGTCTGTCTGATCCTCACAGAAACCTCGACTCGCCGCTCTCTGAATTTACTCCCGACGCCACCGTGACCTCGCCTGCCCCCCCCCCGCCTCCCCCCCGTCCCGACCAATCACGGGCCCGGTCGTTTGCGACAAGAGCAGGAAGTGGGGGAATGGAAATGGAAATGGGAGGGAGGGATGGAGGGAGCGACTGATTGAAGAGCGAGGAGGAGAGGAGAGGAGAGGAGAGGAGAGAGGAGGAGAGAGGAGGAGAGGAGAGGAGGAGAGAGGAGGAGAGGAGGAGAGAGGAGGAGAGGAGAGGAGAGGAGAGGAGGAGGGAGAGGAGAGGAGAGGAGAGGAGGAGAGAGGAGAGGAGAGGAGAGGAGAGGAGGAGAGAGGAGGAGAGGAGAGGAGAGGAGAGGAGGAGGGAGAGGAGAGGAGAGACTTCAGGAAACAGACGGCTCAACATTTTCCACTTTGCAGAGAGGAGAGAGAGAAAAATTAGAGAAAAATCTGAAAAATCACACACGATAATAAATTTGTATAGTAGAAACATGTTTTTTTCCTATCCCATAAATCCTCTCCAGACCCCCCAAACTTATCTTGCGTCCCCCTGGAGGGCCCCGACCCACAGGTTTAGTTTTACCAGATCTGTGTTAAGCAGGAATGACGGTCAGACAGGAAGCTGCCATGCTGCGCTCTCAGAGGGGAAATCACACATTTACATGCACACATGCATGCATATTTATGTATGGACACACACACACACACACACACACACACACACACACACAGAGAGAGAGAGAGAGAAGGCAACTAATGAAGACAAATGTCAAAGCATTCCTCAAATTTTGTCTCATTTTTCTGAAGCTAACAATGGAGAGCGTGACAAGACTGTAGAGCAGACACAAGGTCTCTCTCTCTCTCTCTCTCACACACACACACACACACACACACAGCAACCTGACAGCCCAAAATACATATTCAAAAGTCCACACACACACACACACACACACACACACACACACACACACACACAGCGCTCTATCAATAGGAGACCCAGTCTGCGTCATCCTGCTTTCCAAGGCTTTCCTCTCTCATCACATCACATTACAGCATCAGAGCAGCCAATCAGAGAGAAGAGAGAGAGAGAGAGAGAGAGGGAGAGAGAGAGAGAGAGAGAGAGAGAGAGAGAGGAGAGAGAGAGAGAGAGAGAGAGGGGAGGGGGAGAGAGAGAGAGACATTGCCTTTTAACGTTCTTTATACTGAAATATCTATATTTTAAAAAAACACAGAGGAGAACGACTGTGAACCGAGAGAGGAGCGACTGTTTCCCTGCAGAAGGAAAAGAGTGAGACAGAAAGAGAGAGTAAGATAGTGAGAAAAAGACAGAGAGAGAGAAGGGCAGAGAGAGAGTGATATAAAGAGAGATGGAGAGAGAGAGAGAGAGAGGGAAGAAGAAAAGAAGGGATTGGAGGGAGTTAAAAGATGAAGGATGAAAGGGAGAGAGGAAAGGAATAAGGGAGGATGAGGATGGACTGAGGGGAGGAAGGGCGGAGGGAGGGAGGGAGGGAGGGAGGAAGGGCGGAGGGAGGGAGGGAGGGAGGGAGGAAGTGAGGTAAGGAAGGATAGACAGGGAAAAGGGAGAGAGGGAGGGAGGAAAGGAAGGAGGGGAGGAAGGAGAGATGTAGAAACCACATTCTGGTAAAGACTGGCTTCATAATGCTGCGTTCAGGTCAAGTGGGAGTTATCGTAATTACTAGCTTCCGAATGGGAAAAAACGTTCACATCCCACAAATATGGGAACTGAAGTCTGAGAAGCCTCCTGTCCACACTGAGCCGCCACAAACGCATCATTTTTTTCCATGGTCCTGCGCAGGTTGTTGTTTACAGAGCGATCGTGAAGAACGAAGTCCGTTGGCAAGTTAAATTTCCGGAAAAAAAAAAGGTTTCTAAAGTCTTGACTTGAGATCTTGTGTTTGTGTAAATGACTTAGATTGAAAGTGATGAGATTTGTTCCAGCAGACGACTGAATTTAAATTCTGTTTTCTGAATTTGTATGGAATGATTGAATTTATTGAAGTTGAAACTGATTATAGAAATCAAACTCATGATGCTCTTACCAAGTTTTTATCCTATTAAAACCATATTGCATTGAAAAGTCCTAGATATTTAGTTTTCTTTAAGATATTAAATTGATACTGGACTCTTGATTTGTTCTGACTTGACTTGCTGTTCTACATTTAGACTTGAGACTTGACTTTAATGACATGGACTTGACTTGGACTTGACTTGGTGATCTACATTTAGACTTGAGACTGACTTGGGACTCCAGCAAAGTTGACTCGGTCACACCTCTGCCATAACCTGATTATTCTCAGTTAGCAGCTTATTAGTGAGCATGGAAACACGTTCAAAGATGGAGTCCGGCTCTCTTCTAAACATCCAACAGGCTGATAAAACCCTGAAAGTAGAACTGAAACTAAAAGCTGAGTTTCTGAGTTTCTTGTTTCTTGGAGGACTTGGAGTTTGGAAACAGTCCGTCAGTAAATGCAGAACGAGAGGAAGAGAGAGAGAGAAGTGAGGCGTGAACGCTCTCCGCTCGTCTCTCTGTCTGTTTGCTCTTCTATTCCTGCTCTCTCTCGTCGGCTCGTCCCTCCGCATCACCGTCACTCCGCCCGGAACAGAGCAGTGCACGTGCAGAGCAGCGCACGTACAGCCACGTGCGCACGTACGGCCGCTGAACCGCTGCTGCGCTCGAACCTCGGACACGTCCCGTCGGACTTTCCTCGCTCCGCTTATCACTCGACGATATGGAAGGATCATTTGGATGTGTATTTAAGGACGGGTTGAGTTTGCCTCAGTTTCCATCTGTGTCGCTGTCGTCAGGCTAGTTTCCCACCCACAGTATGATGTTATGAAAAATGGCCGCTGTGTGAGTAAACTGAATGGTCCTATATGAGGTGTTTGTGGAGAGTCGACCCCAAAAGAGTCGATTCTTTGACTCCAAAAAGCTT
>NC_136016.1:24009752-24037252 GCF_048128805.1 Centroberyx gerrardi
CCAGAAAAAGAAAAAAAGTTCAGCTGGTTGAACTTTCTGTCGTCAAAACGGATGGAAATCTGACAGACGGAGCGTCATCCGTCCTGTCCGGAAATGAATTGAAATGAACAGACACGTCTAATTAGACTTCTAAGGAACTTCCATTGACTACATTCACTCCTGTACCCAAACTAACCCTAATTGAAACCTAATCCTTAGTCTAATCTTTTTTGGGAGTTTGGTCCGTTGGTCTTCTTACCCAATATCTGATGAGAGGACGGACACCAAAATGATCTCTGTGTCTCTTGTAGTTAGCGCTGTCTGGTGAGCATGCTAACGCTTTAGCATACAGTATATTCAGTAATTGTAGGCGATTAGCATTATCTAAAGTATGAAGATAAACCTTTTTATTCTATGGCCTGTAGATTCATAACTTCTGAAAACAAAATCTCAGTCTTCATCATCAGTGAAGCCCATTATGAAGCAATAGCGCAAAACCTTTAGCTGTCTGGCTAACTTTGCTAACTTCCTGTGTGAACAAAACAAGTTACACTCAAAGTCTCGCGGGAAGAGAGATCTGCTGCCACTGAAAATGTGTCTTTTTGTCAAATCTTATGTCTATTTTTACATTAAAATGAACTAACCATCAGCCTCAGAGCTGTTTTAACTAATTTTTTCACTTTTAGGATAATGCTATCTTAACTGCATGCTAAAGCGTTAGCATGCGGACAGATCTATCTACCAGAGACACAGAGATGATTTTGGTGCCAATCCTATCGTTAGATATTGGGTAAGAAGACGAATGGACCAAACCCCCAAAATGTCAGACTAGTCCTTTAACCCTAAACCCTAAACGAACCTTAACCCTGACCTAATGTAAACCTAATCCCTACAGCAAAGCCCGAACCCTAAATTATCCTGAATTTTTACCCTGACCTAAATCTAATTTGTCACTCCGAAAGTCTAAAACTCTGGTTCTCAAAAGGATAGAAGTCCAAGAACACACACACACACACACACACACACACACACTATACACACTCGCAAACAAGCTCAACATGGAAACAGACATAAATGCGTCCTAACAGCATCAAGCTGCAGGCAGAGCTTTTGTCCTGCTGTCAGAAGCTAATCCTCCTCTTTTCTTCTTTTCTCCTCTTCTTCTTCCTCTTCCTCTCTTCCTTCCCTACTTCCTCCCTGCCCTTTTGACCTCTAAGATTCTCTCTCTTCTCCCGCTTCCCTGTACCGCTCCTGGTACCTTTTCTTCATCATCTTTTCATTTTCATCAGAGAGTCTGGTGGAGATTGAGACCTTCTTGAGAGACGTGCAAACAGAAAAACATTCATAAAAAATACAAAATACAATTCAGCAACATACAAGAAAGTCTATTTTCCAAGTGTATTCACTGTTCCAGTTATAAGGTGATTAGTAGCAGAAACTGGTTTATTTCAAACTAACCAGTCTTGCAGTCTGATCGCATAATTACTGGATTTAAAGGTGCAGTAAGGTCTTTAGCAGAAAATGACAATAGTATCTGCAGGGGATTGATGAAGTTGTTGATCAATACCGATGACTCATCGACTACTTGGCCAGCTCCTGAGGTTTCTAATCTCACTTTCCGGCCCGTAATCTGGTTTGAATTTGACTTTGTTGTGTTTTGGCAGACTAGACGCTGTGAGGTCTGCTGCTGCCAACCACAGTTCATTAAAAGAATTAGATCGAGCTAAATGATGACATCGTCTGATAAGATGCAAATTAATTGCAACAAATGCAAAAAAACGCTCCTCAAATTGATATTTATCATGTCGACCATTAAAGTTTTTAAGGAAAATGAGGAAATTCCCAGATCTTCAACCGCTTGGAATAGTTCCGCTCTTTGTTTTGCATATTATATACCGTCTCAAAAACCACAAAATCACAAAAACTATCAAGACTTTCACATTTCTGTCCATTACAGGCCACCGTAAGCTTTGCCAGAAACCTGTCGTTGTTGTTGCAAAACCTGCTGGTCTCTGATACGGGTCGATAACAGTCACACGTGATTTAAAGATTCCCTTTAAAGGTCAGATGTGAGGGACAGGAAGCCTCACAGATAAATACAGAGTGGACAAGTCAACTTTGCATGAGTCTCAAGTACGATGCAAATACAAAATGTCTTTAAATCAAATAAATCGGACATTTAAATATCAAATACCTTTAATCCCACTCAAACTGCACACACACACACATAATAAAAAGCATGCATGTATAGAAGTATGTACATATGATACACACACATACAGAAAAGAAAAAAATCTTTCTGACTGTACTGTTTTGTTTCTGTCTCTTTCTCCGTGTGTACTGTACACTGCTAAAAGCTGCTGTGTTAGTGTTGTAACACACACACACACACACACACACACACACACACACACACACACACAGTCAGCAGTGTGTGAGCTCAGCAGATGCTTGGTGTGCTTGATATCCTCAGTCAGTGTGAGTGACAGTTGGAGAAAGACCAGGACAACAGGCCGAGTGGTGACTAAGCAGCTTCTGGACACACACACACACACACACACACACACACGCACACACACACACACGCGCACACACACACACACACACACACGCACACACACACACACACACACACAGCTCCTCCCATCACTGCTGAGAAATGAAACTACCTGCTACACAGACACACACACTTTGGATTGAAACACCCTCTTTTTCCCTCTGTGTCCAGAAATGAAAATACAGTAGCGACCATGCACACACACAACACAAGGGACGGACACACACACTCACACACTCACTCACTCACACACACACACACACACACACACACACACACACACAAACAAACCTCTGGCAACTGGCATGAGAGTGAGAAAATGACAGAATTTTTATTTTTCGGGTGAACTATTCCTTTAAGAGCAGATCTCCTAATTCTGTGGAGTCACTGATGTGCAACTGCTCCAATCAACAGGATGGTGTGTGTGTGTGTGTGTGTGTGTGGGTGTGTGTGTGTGTGAGATGTGTCTGAGCAGCCCAAAATCAAGAAACCGTTGCAAGTCACTTGAAAATGGGTTTATGTTTTTTCTTTCCTTCTCTCCTCTCTCCGTTTAATAAGAGGGTTAGGTTAGGACAACTGCTGTGTGTGTGAGTGTGTGTGTGTGTGTGTGTGTGTGTGTGTACCCACGCACTCGTGAATTGACTTACAGCCACACAAAGCCAGATTCATGGGCAGCCAAAAAAAATGTGTGTTACAGACAGAGTGGGAGAGAGAAGAAGAAAGAAAAAGAGGAGAGAGAAGTGTGTGTAGGTGTATTGCTTTGAGTGTGTGTGTGTGTGTGTGTGTGTGTGTGTGTGTGTGTGTGTGTGTTTGTTTACACACAACAAACACACTCCAGCCCTCTGTGTCAATGTCTTGATCAGGGTTTCTCCCCCGGATGGCCCTCTGTTCCGCCTGACGGGAGCCTCTGATTGGGTGTTGATGAAAAACACCGTTTCCCAGAGCGCACTGCAGCGGCGGCGGCGGCGTGCTCATGCGGCCCGGTGTGCGGCCGGCGTGTGATGTGGAGTCTGGCTTTGATGCGGCCGGACCGCTGCGTCACGCTCAGCGGAGCCGCACCGCCGCCGTGCTGATACACTGGAGGCAGTCCTGCTGTGTGTGTGTGTGTGTGTGTGTGTGTGTGTGTGTGTGTGCGTGTGTGTGTGTGTGTGTACAGCTAGGGATCTCTCCTCTTGCTCACTAGTTTCCTTTAAAGCTGCAATACACAACTTTTTTTCACATTAAAATAACAACAAACAGGATTTATTCTACATTATCAGAGTCTATCTGTCTCTGTGTGTTCAGGCCTGAATCCTGTTGGTCTGAAATCGGCTTTTCAATTATCTTGGTGAAGTCAATCCTGCAAGCTAGGCTAAAAAATACCAATCTGTCCAGTGATGTTCTCTTGTCTCCAGACCTATCAGCTTCTTTCATGATATTTTCAGTCAAATTCTCTCACTGCACTGGCAGATAATCTGCTGCTTTCAGTAAATTTCACTTGATTCATGCCAATATGACTTCTTCTTTCAAGAAATCATCATAAAACAATGAAGAAAATCTGGAAACAAGAAACTTTCTCCAAGACAATTTCACTTTTACCAAGAAAATGTCCTGAAACAAGTTACATTCTCCTGGAAAAAAGTCTCATTTGTTGAAACCAGTGAAATTATCTGTCAGAGCAGTGAGATGACTTCACTAAAAAAATCCTAAAATAATCTTGATGAGTCTGGAGACAAGAGAAAATAACGAGGTAAATCAACAGCTGAGTGAACAAATCAATGACACTTCTTTTGTGTTGCTAAGCAACCAAAGCAGTAGATGTATTGTGGATAGCAATCATTAATTTCTTTCTGTAAAGTTGAGTCAATTTCTTGTTGACTCTTACTTGGACAGCAGCTTTATATTTGGAAAAACTACAGCGAGTTAAAGTGACTCAGCAGATCTGAACTGATAGATAAGAATGGCGTGACGTTTCAAACAGGCCACGCCCACAAAGTGCAGGACAAGTGATATGACTCGCTCTATTTCTATGGGCAAAAAAAAAAAAAAAAAAACATTTTATGTGCTTGCTTTTTCTGTGTTCTGATCATTTATGTGAAATGTATCTGGTGTAAATAATTTGTCGTTAACTTTTTCACAATTTTCAAACAACAGCAGGATCATTTAAATGTTATTTCCTGGAGCATTTTGAGACTTCAAGAAAAAAACATTTTAATGATCCTGCTGTTGTTTGACAACCGTGAAAAGGTAACGACAAATCACTCACACCATATACATTTCACATAAATTACACAGAAAAAGCGACGACAGAAAATGTGGATTTATTGTTTTGTTCATAGATACTGAATATGGTTTCACACTCGTACCGCACTTCTTCTTTTTTCTGATAACTGGTTGGTTTTGTTCATCTTGATTTTGGAAGATTATAAAATAACTTCTTTACTGTTTTTCCTGGAACAGCTTTAAAGATGACATCACGCTGCACCAGGGGGCGTAAATAAAACTTCCAACCAATTAAACATCACAGATTTTTGGACAGTCCCGCCCTTCCGCCCCTCCCATCAAGCTTTTCTCTCCCTAACTGATCTCCCATTGGTTTACACTTTTGAATGATCCCTCCCTGCGTTGTCCCGCCCCAACATCAGTGTTGGTCTTCCAACATGGCCGCCAGAGAGGGAGAGAAGAGGAGAGGAGAGAAGAGGAGAGGAGAGGAGAGAAGAGGAGAGGAGAGGAGAGGAGAGGAGAGAGAAGAGGAGAGGACAGGAGAGGAGAGGAGAGAGGAGAGGAGAGAAGAGAAGAGGAGAGAAGAGGAGAGGAGAGGAGAGAAGAGGAGAGAAGAGGAGAGGATAGGAGAGAAGAGAGGAGAGGAGAGAAGAGAAGAGGAGAGGAGAGAAGAGAAGAGAAGAGAAGAGGAGAGAAGAGGAGAGGAGAGAAGAGGAGAGAGAAGAGGAGAGAAGAGGAGAGGAGAGGAGAGAAGAGGAGAGAGGAGAGGAGAGAAGAGGAGAGGAGAGAAGAGAAGAGGAGAGAGGAGAGGAGAGGAGAGGAGAGGAGAGGAGAGGAGAGAAGAGGAGAGGAGAGGAGAGAAGAGGAGAGAAGAGAAGAGAAGAGAAGAGAAGAGGGATGAAAATAGAAGGGACAGAGCCAGATGAGGACAAGAGGAATAGAAGGAGGAGAAGGATGAGGAAGAGGAAGAGAAGCAGGAGGAGGAAGAGGAGAAGAAGAGGAGAAGAAGAGGAAGAGGAGAGGAGGAAGAGAAGGAGGAGGACAAAGAAGAAGAGGAAGAGGAAGAGAAGGAGTAGGATGAGGAAGAGAAAGAAGAGGAAGACAAGAAGAGGAGAAGAGGAGAAGAGGAGAAGGAGAAGAGGAGGAGGAAGAGGAAGAGAAGGAGGAGGAAGAGAAGGAGAAGTGGAGGAGGAGAAGAAGAGGAGGAGGATGACGAGGAAGAGATGCAGGAGGAAGAGAAGGAGAAGAGAAGGAGGAGGAGAAGAGGAAGAGAAGAGGGAAGGGAAGGAGGAGGAGAAGAAGAGGAGGAGGATGACGAGGAAGAGATGCAGGAGGAAGAGAAGGAGAAGAGGAGGAGAAGAAGAGGAAGAGAAGGAGGAGGACGAGGAAGAGAAGAGGGAAGGGAAGGAGGAGGAGAAGAAGAGGAGGAGGATGACGAGGAAGAGAATTATTGACTTCTATTGGCGACCAAAAGGAATCGCAACAACATTGACATGAACATTGAGTTTTTCTCCTCCTACAAAACACACACACACACACACACACACACACACACACACACACACACACCACACACACACACACACACACACACACACCATACCCCTCCCATCCCCAGTGGAAATATATATCTGCTGCTGCTGCTCAGGAAGACAAACTGCATTTCCTTGAGGAAGTGGGAAGTGTGGGCAGAGAGAAACCCTTCAGATGAGCTGATTTGCATTGGAAACGAGTGAAACTCTCTCACTCCGCCGGCAGGTTTCTGCACTCGTTTCAAGAAAAAGAGTTTGAGACTCAGAAACAGAATAAATCCTGTTCAATCTCTTTCTAACTTAGCTTTTAATTCACATCGCCTTTAAACCTTTACAGTGTTTTTTTATTCTTCAGTTTTATTGTTTGCTTGTTATTTTATCAGTTGATCTTTTTAGAATAGCAGTTGTTGGCATAGAGGGTCATTCCTATACTGGACTATTTTTGATTTTGAAATGTTAATGTGATGTAATGGTTTTAATCCATTTACAGTTTTTAAATCCATTTATTGGTTTAATCAATCGATTTTATGTACAGCACTTTGAGTTGCAGTCTATGTATTCATGGTGCTATAAAAGTACATTTGTTATTATTACATTATTAAATGTGAAGATGAAGGAGAAGGATGAGGAAGAGAAAGAAGAGGAAGAGAAGAAGAGGAGAAGAGGAAGAGAAGAGGAGGAGGAGGAAGAGAAGGAGGAGGATAAGGAAGAGGAAGAGGAGGAAGAGAAGGAGAAGTGGAGAAGGAGAAGAAGAGGAGGAGGATGACGAGGAAGAGGAAGAGACGCAGGAGGAAGAGGAGGAGAAGAAGAGGAAGAGAAGGAGGAGGATGAGGAAGAGAAGAGGGAAGGGAAGGAGGAGGAGAAGAAGAGGAGGAGGATGAGGAAGAGGAAGAGAATTATTGACTTCTATTGGCGACCAAAAGGAATCGCAACAACATTGACATGAACATTGAGTTTGTCTCCTCCTACAAAACACACACACACACACGCACGCACACACACACACACACACACACACACACACACACCATACCCCTCCCATCCATTGATTTGAGGCTTCTTAGCTTTCGTAGTTGAAATGTTTTGCAACGCCGCTCGCTCGCTTGTAGCTCCGCCCTCCACCGCCTTAAACATGCCAGTAGAGGTGTGTGTGTGTGTGTGTGTGTGTGTGTGTGTGTGTGTGTGTCTTTAAACTCCAGTGTGGGGCGTTTTTTGCTTCAAAGTGAGTTTTGAAATCCAGAAATCTCAGCAGCTGCTGCAGTAATCACTGAGTCCCTGGTATTGATCAGCGTCTTTATCAACCCCACAGATAGATTATGGTCATTTTGTGCTGTGGGACAGGAAAAATCTGACTTATTGCTTCTTTAATAAAAATGGAAGAGGGGAAGGTGGTGCAGGGAAAAGAAGCAGGAGAGGGGAAGATGGGACAAAGGCAGGGAGGGAGGGAGGGAGGAGGTGTGAGTGGAGGAGTGAGGATGCAAGGGAGGAAGGAAGGGAGGAAGCAGCTTCTTAAATCATCATCAGCCGGTCCGGTCCGGTCCGAACCGCCGGCCTGACAGACAAACCCTAACCCCATCTGCTCCTCGTTTCCTTCAGCAACACGCCTCTAATCTGAATAAATGGCCTCCTGCTGCGCTCATCACACAGAGAAAGGAGGAAGGGATGAAGATAGAGAGGGAGAGATGGGAAGGATGGGGGGATGGAGTGGGAAAAAAATCACCGGGAGAGAGCGAAAGATTGTGTGAGTGTTCATCAGTGTCGGGGCAAGTTAGTTAAAATGTAATCAATTGCTCTTTACTTATTCCTCATTTAAAAAGTAATCACAAAAGTAATCACATTACTATTTCCTCACATCTCTGTGTTTCTGTATCAGATGCTTTGATAAACTGGATGTTGTGTTTTCGGCTGAGGAAAGTGTAAACCTTTGAAAGTGTCAAAGGAGAGAAAAGAAAAGGTTGAAGCTGCAATAAGCTGCTTTCCGAACCACTAGAGGGTGACAGAATCCGCAACACATCTGTAAATAAAGCACAGCAAAGCCACCGCACTACGGAGGCCTACCAAGGACAAACCTAGCAAAGCAGCATGCATCAAGGCTAACAGCTAACCGCACCAGGCTCACTTTGCCAGATTTTTCTCCCGCTGAACGTCACATGTCCCACGATGACAAGTGAAGAGGAAGGTAGCAAGTTTAGTAGTTTAACAAGTTTACATCAATTCTGCCATTACAAGTATTTTGTTCAGGAGTGGGAGGGGGTGAGTTCTGCTTTTAAAGAGCGAGGGAGGAGACAAGCTAGTTTTAAAACCATGAGAAGCTGCTGAATGGAGCGGGAGGAGCTTCTTCAGGAGCACAACAAGATTTAGAAAAGAGGAGAAAACAGCAACACAGCTGGATGTTGGTTTATATCATTTTGTCTCAATGAAATCTCCACACAGCACACAGTAGCTTCAGGATTGGTTAGAAGGGCTGATGTCACTTATTGCAGGATTAAGTAACACATTACTAGGATTAGTGACTGTAATGTAATTACTGAATTTGAAATTGTAATCCCTTACACTACTGCTACTGAAAAGAGTAATCACATTACTGTAACGTTACCGCCCAGAACTGGTGTTCATGCATTTAAAAGTTGGCATCCAAAGTTTTGTTTTTTCTTGTAACTTTAGTTTAGTTCATTATCATCAAGAGGAAATCCTTCAGTAAATTCACAGTCAGTGCATGTGCAAAAAAAACCAAAACAGTTACACAGCCACAACAAACAGCAACAGTTTGACAGTAATTACAGAGGAACAGTATCAACAGGAGAACAACAAAGAGACAGAATCAATAACGTCGGCGTTGTTATCAAGTTCCAGTCCAGAGGCGTTATGTTATTATGTCTGCTTCTGCAAACCAAATCTCCCTTCTGGGGTAATTAAGTCTGAATTGAAAACCAATAGAAGCTGCAGATGGTGATGAGCAGTCTGTACTGTCAGGGAGGAGAAACGACCAATCAGATTACCTCATCAGACTGAACTGCAATTTTAACGATATTAGTTTAAACCTCTAAACCTCCACGCTTCTGTTTGTAGCGGTTTCTAATTGATTGCTTTTACTCTCAACTGTTTTTGATTTTTCTTTTGTTTCTTATTTGTTATTATTACTGTCGTCGTTTGTTTATATGTTTACTTTTTATCCGTTTGTTTGCTGTTTTAATATTGTACGACATCACTGTAATGAGGGTCAGTCTCAGTGATTTTCGAATTCAAATAAAGGTTATGAATGAATGAATGAATAAATGAATGGCTGACAACCACTAATCATCTATGAGAATGGCTGCTAGAACATTTTGGGGAGGTACAGTTAACATTTTTGGGAAGTTCCTCCAGCCTGTAATTCTCCATGAACTCCATGTGACTCCGGCAGATCTGGTCATCAATCAGAACCTTTAAACCTCAATCTAATTCTAATTGGAGCTCTAGCCCAAAATCAAAATCCTAATCCCAAAATGTGTCGTTTTTAGACATGGGACGATCTGTTTCTCTCCTGATACGACTCGATACGTGGTCTGAGGTTCAGGATCAATACAACCAGGATACCATGTGATCAATAAAAGTTCAGTGACAACAAAGTCTGACTGTGCAGAATTCTGTTTATTTCTGAGACACAAATCTTTCTAGCGATGCCATTGGCTGCTAGAATGTAAACAATTTAAAAATGTTGTTACAAAGTGACAATAATATAATTTGGATGGAGAGCTTGTGAAACTGTGATTTATGTCTTGAGGTCCATTCAAAGCTGTGTGTGTGGTGTCATGAACCAAAAACACTCTCAATCCATTTCTCTACGTTCATTTTCCAGCATCTCTCTGAGCCTTACCAAGAACAGGCCGTTTCTGTCGCCGTGTCTTTAAGGCTCATTAATATTAACGACCCCTCTGTTCCGATCGGCTAACCGTTTCGAGAGTGAAACGTGAGACGCCGCGGCCCGGCGGCTACAGGTAGGGAAAACTCTCCGGTAATAAACGATGACGACCGCTCGACCGCTTTGAAAAAAACACTTTGTTAGTCTATTATTTCTTACAGAAATGATAATGAGCGAACCTTTGTGACGCCACAAAGTTACGGAAGTCCAAACGGCTCGTTTAGAGGCTCGCTTTTCTAATATGGATTGTGTGGATTTAGTTTTGATACTTTCACCATGTTTAGATACACATCCAACTCCTTTATCATCACAGAGGAGAGGGGAGTCCTGCTTTACACCATATGGGACCTTTAAACTCCTCTCAGTACTGTTATAAACACACTGACACACATTATGCACGACGGAAAAAAACACACACACACAGAGCTTGATTTTTCTGTGAAGATAAATAAGATGCAGAGAATGAAATCCTGCTGTAGAGATAATAAATCAAGTGGAAATGCATCCGGCTCACTAAAGATAAACTGACGCCGGTTTGACTAATTGGTAAGCATCGCAGTGGGACCGGCCTGTTTACCACACCACACTGAAAACACTCATTTTTCCCACTTAGAAACCGATCCTCAACAGACTAATCCCAATTACCTTTGAAGTGAGCACTTCTGCTGCCTTTAAAAACAAAAAAAAAAAGGCCATTAGAAATCTACTAGCTGCAGCTGAAGTGTGTTATGGACACAATTATACATCATCACTTTATAGACGCCTCTGCTGATTAATGCAGCAAATTAAGTGCCGTGACACATGGAGAGGGATGGCAACTTTGGAGTGTGTGTGTGTGTGTGTGTGTGTGTGTGTGTCGGGGGGGGCGGGGTCATTTGGTTGAAGTATGGTTTCTTTAAAGAGGAACTAACCAAACCCAAATCTTTGTAAAGCCGCTGCTGAAATCTGCTATTGGCTGATCCTTGGCGCCAGGTGATGATGTCACCACCTGTTGTACTTATTCTAGAAGAAGATGAAGGCAATACTCTGACTATTGAAATTGTCATGTAAATGCCTGATTATTAAATTAATTAATTAAATTAATATATTGTATAATAATATTGTCTAATAATGCAACAACTTGAGTCATCACATTCTTCTTATTCTTATGTGTTATTTCATTATTAGTCCACAGTCACACTCCTGATGCAGTAATGAATGCCAGCTAATTATAATTAGGTGTTAAAATATTAATCAATTTATTACATGAATACTAGAAAGGCCAAACAGTGCTGAAGTTTAGAACTGAAATATCTGAGCTTTCAAAATGTTCCTCCATGACTTTTGCTAGATCCAATTTTGGTAAAAAGTTTAGGTTTATGATGATTATGATGATGATGATTATTATTTTTATTTGTCGTTGTTGTTGTTATTATATTTTCTCCCTTCAACTGACGTCTTGTGTCTTAGATGCCCCAAATCCAATAGCTTTTCTAGTGTTAACAGGTTTTATTCCCTTTTCGACCCATTAAAAGGGGATATTAAATTACATTTTGACAAGTTACTACATTAATCCTGCAGATCTGACATGATCAGCTGCTGTAATCCGGCCCGGAGCGTTCGTTCCCTCGGCCGCCTGCAGTCACAACACAGCGCTTCTCTCTGGGAATCCTGCTGTATGAACCAGGCTGCAGAAAGACCTGGATCACAGGTTCAATCTCACCTCTCTCTCCTGGCTCCTGGCTCCTTGGGGGGGGGGGGGGGGGGGGGGGGGCACTCTCAGAACTCAAGGGCAGCTTGACTTCAGAGCAGCATCCATTAAACCTTTCCAAACAGGAGGTTAGTCTGCCATCAGCCTCCTGATATCTATTCATCTCTTTCCTTTGCTCCTTTTACCTTTTAAACTTCTCCCTTTTTACAGTTTCTCCAAAGTTTTCAAAGATGTCGTATGTCACGGATTGTCAGGCTGATTAACACCAGATTATTCCGTCTCGGTCTGAGGTTTGATCGAGATCGATGGTCAGCGCAGATTAACCATGCTGATCGACTTGCAGACTGATCTGAGCCCAGATCATAACGTGATATTTACAACCCGACATCTGCACAGGTCCAGCCTGGTTAAAGACTCTTGAATCTCGTCCCGCCCACTTTTCTGATTTTTGTCGAGCGATTCAGAGAGCCTGATGTTTCCCTCGTCAGCGGCTTGTTCTCGCTCGGAGAAACAAATCGAGCCAATCAGCGCCTTTGTGGGCGGGACTAAAGTCGGTGACGTTTCCAACCTGTGCCAGAGCCAGTTGGTAAATGTCTGGCTAACCATGGATGTAGAGGCTGACTGGCTGCAGCATCACGTGACTGAAGTGACGTCAGAGCGGGATACATCAGTCACTGGTGATTGGTTCAGGGAAAATCAAACCCCCCCCCCCACACAGAAAACGCCTAACGAGGAGGAAATCTCAGTCTGAATACTGGAGTAGGATAATCAGTTACTGTACTGTATATCCTCAAGTGTGTGATTCCTCGTCCTGCCTGATTTACGATTTAGAACAAAAACAAATCTGAAATATGTCCTTATGCGTGCGATGCAATGAGTTTTCAAAATCAATTAAGAGCCTTTGTTAAAAGCCTTGCATGCTGTATTCCTGATGCACTGTAAGGTGAGACAGTGGAGCAGAGTGGATTGAAAACCCAAAGCCCTCAGCAGTGTGTTGCTCTAATCTTTCCTGGTTGCTTGTGATTATAGGATTCAGATCCTGGCCTTCAGCTACTGATGCACTTACTCTAAATCACTCTGGATAACAGTGTCTGCTAAACGCCTGCATCGCTCTATATCCTTATATTGTAATTGCCACCATCCTTTATCGATTACGCTCCAAAATCCATTCGGCCTAATGTGATTTCATTAAGATATAGTCCGAGTGAGCTGTCCCAAACAAACACACCAGGCAGGAGTTTAGATCTGAAGTTTGGTTGCAACGTCCAGTCATGGAGACCGTGTCCAGGATTAAAAAAAAAGAAAAACCTGCAGGTATTCTTAAGGTGTTTGTCCACATGTATTTCCTCCTAACATGTTAAATTATTAACATCAATCCTCTTTGCTTACTTCACACTTCTGCCTCTATCAACAGAATTGGGTTCATCTGTTGAGCCTGGATTTCATACTGATACACAGGGGTTTGAAAACATAAAACGTATTTCAAAAAGGCATTTATTCAGGATTTTTAGTCCCAATTTTATGCCGCACATTCTATCAAAGTGAAAACAAAACTGTAGAAATGTATGTAAAAGTATAAAATTTATAGTACAAGTCACAGTCTGCCTCAGGTGATTTCACCTTCTTATTTATAAACTACTGTCCAACTTGGAGAAGGGTTAAATTAAAAGATGGGATGAATTTAAAGAAAGCTGCAATTTTACAGTCAGGCTTCAGACAAACAATCTTTGGTTGAACATTAGCTATGCGGACGACTTTACGTTTTACACACTTAACGTCAAGCGCTTTCTCATTTGTTGCTGAAAACACATGTAGGGTAGAGCTGCTTTTTTTTTTTCCATTTGTCATCAGCACCCAGGACTCATAACCCACTGGAGTGTTTTTTCTCTTTTCTACAACTATGTGAAACGTCTTCTTGTTACGCCTGTTTTCCCTCTGTCATGATGCAGCATTTGTTTATGTGAGTCATGAAGCTTTAGGGAAGTGAAAATGAACACAAACACACCTTCTAATCTCCGACCAAATGAAAACCGACAGAACAAAAATGAAGAAGGGACTGTCTGAATCAACCTCCTCCATCCTGCAGACACGGTTTGGTTATCAAGAGTCAAACACTGAGCAGGAAACTGGAAACAGCACCAACCTGTCTTTACACCTGAAGACTGTGTGCGTGAGTATGAATATTGTAAGGGTTTTTTATCCAAAAGAGTGTGTGAGTGTTTCAAATAAAAAGGTCAGAACACTTCAGTGTGATATTTGCCTCTAAATTAACTAAATGTTAAACTGCACTGTTGAAACCCCAGGCAAAAACAGGCATTCCCAAGAGTTCAAATTGCCTGAAAAATTACTATATACTGTTACTCGCCAAAATTTCTACAAAATATATCACGATATAAAATTCTGGCAGTGTATTGTTTGATTAAAGATGCCTCCCAGCAGACTGCTAAATTTTTAATTCAAGAAAATCCAGCACAAATACACCAACAGACTGCGCTGTGAGATGTCAACCAAAGCAATACAGAGTGCTTAGTCTCATACATACAGTCCATTCACAGCCAGGCTCACCCACTCACCAGGTCAATGTAACCGCAGCTTGGTCATGAATATCCAAAGCATGCAATAATCCATAAGATGATGATGAATCACCTTTCCAGCAGGCGTCAAGACTAAAAATATCTTACATTTGAAGGTAAAATCATGCAGTCTCTATGAACAGGAAGAGAAACAATACAGTGTTTAGCATCTGTGTGTTTTTTCTCATTACAAAAATTCTAGACAGAGGATCTACATTTGGAGAAAGATGGTTCCTCCGTTTTTCCCCCATTTTAAAATTCCATGGTTGCTGCCAACAAGGCCATAAGCAATCAATAGATTAAGTTATTTATTCACAACACAATATCTGAACAGACAGCGGGTCTACAACAACATCAAATGTGGCGTCAGATTTGTATTGGGACTAAACGACTTCTTCCATACTTCTCTAGACTTTGTGCAATTCACATCACTTCGATCTACAAGTACGTAAAATGTGAAGTCACATCTGCGTCGGCACTGAACAATTTCTTCTGTACTTCTCTAGACTTTGTGCAATCCAAAAAAGTTTTCAAAACCTGGAAACTATCACACAGGTAAAGGAGTGCGTCGTCAGCATAAAGTGAAACCCTTCGCCTTTGCAACACCTTGGAAACTAACCCAGAAGATATCACAACAGACTGGCTCTACAAGTACCTAAAAACTTCCAGATTCCTCTAGATTTTCTGCAATTTGTGCAAGTTTTCAATACCTGGAAACCATCAAATTACTTTACTCAGACCACCGTAGGAACCTGTGTATTAAAAGAGTGTCTGTCCTCCACAACAGACATCACAACAGAGAAATAGCTTAAATTTTCCATATTCCTCTAGACTTGTGCAATCCACCGATATTTCAAAACCCAGAAATGATCAAGTTACTTTCCTCAGTCCAGCGTAGGAACCCGTGTATTAAAAAGCGAGTGCGTCCAACACTTACCGTACTCGATGTCGTAGAACACGATGAACTTCTGCCAGCGCAGCTCCTCCACCAGCGTCAGCATGACGTCGTTGAGGCGGACGGGCGGCCGGGCGGCCAGCGTGTAGCGCTGCCCGCCGGGGCTCGGGTTGAACTGGCAGGCGGTGCGCGGCGAGCCCTCGCTGTTCCTCTGCACGTACAGGTGAGGGATGTGCATGGCGTCCGTCAGCGACTGCAGGGCGCTGGCCGACGCGCAGCCCGTCGACGTCACCAGCGCCAAGATGCCCTGGTTCATCAGCTCGCAGGCTGCAGGAGAGGAGGGAGGGATGGAGGGGAAGGGTGGAAGGATGGAGCGGAGAGAGGAGGAAGGAGGAATGGATCGAGGGTGAGGAAGAGGGAGGGAAAGTTTGAGGAAAGGAGGAAAATGGAAGAAAGAGAGCAGTTGTTTATTTTGGTTGCCCCCCATTGAGCTCTAGACGTCATTTCAGCGTCACATCTCTGCTTTAGCCTACAAATTGCAGTACCGTTTCCATTGTAAATTACAGTGTGAAACCCTATTAAGTTTCTATGAGCAAAACAATAAAACAACATTTTCTGTGGTTGCTTTTTCTGTTCTTTTCTTTTTCCTATGGTTTAAATAATTTGCTGTTGAAGGGTCAAAAGGCTAACACGACTCCTCTCTTGTATGGAAGTTTGCTAAATGGTTAGCATTTTGTGACTTCCAGATAATTAAATTATAATGATCAGTTGTTTGAGAGACATGAAAAGGTTAAGGGCAATTAACACCATATATATATATATATATATATATATATATATACATTTCACATCAATTATTAGAACACAGAAAAAGCAACCACAGAAAATGTTGATTTATTGCTTTGTTCATAGAAATTGAATAGGGTTTTGCATGTGTACCGCACTTTGTAGGCGTGGCCCATTTGAAACGTCACGCCATTCTTATCTATAGGCCAAGATCAATTTTTAATTTGTACAGCCCAGTTTTAGACCAAGATTACCATGATTACATAATTAATGCATATACAGCTGTAAATGAAAGCTGAAAGCTGAAGTCCGACAGCTGATAACCAACCTACGATTTCAAGAATTGGGATTCCAAGTTCAGCCAGTTTACTGCAAAATACAACCATATAATACAATATATAATGTAATATATAATACAAAAACAATTGTCTAGGTTGTCTATATTTGGCCAGTTATCCACAGGAAGAAGAAAAATACACCAACAAACAACAAAACAGACCCGGGAATTCAAGGTACATCGGCAGTAGCTGTTTTTTAACAGTGTTAAAGTCTTTCAGTGTTTCCTGTAAGAGCCTTTTCAAACCTTCCTCTTCAACACATCGCTCCTAACAGTTACAAAGCCTCAAAAAGATCCTTTCCCCTCCCTCCTAACAGCTGGAGAGCCACAGGTTAAGCCTCTTAACAGCCTTTCATCTCTGGCTAAAGCCCGACTTTTTCTACAGGAGAAGATCCGTCCAGACTAAAAGGTCAAAAGATGCTCCAAAGGGCGGGAGGCGTGTTACGACCGAGCCGCCAGCAGGGGAAATCAAAAAACATTTATGTAGAGGAGAGGGAGGATAAGGCACCAACAGATAGTCCTTGAGGAGGGAAAAAAACAGGAAAGAGACAGAAAGTGCGGCGGCAGAACAGCTGGCTGGTCGCTTGGACCCCGCCGCTTAATGTTTGATGAGTCAAACTTGGCTGAACTCCGGCTGAATCTCTCCAAGCTGAAAACAAACAGAGGACACGCAGCCTTGGAACAGGCAACCAACTTCTGGGGTTTTCTCGGAGTGTGCCACATTCATCTCTATTAAAGAATAACACGCCTTTTCCAGTCGTGCTTTGTCAGCATTCACAAGTTTCAGAGTTGATGACGAGGCGATAATTCCACCTGCAAAATTTAAATTGTCTAAGGAGAGTAACACAAACGTGGCTTCTGTGAAACTGGAGCGAATAATTTTGCACTAAAGCAGGTCTAATGTTTAGTAAAATTAGCGAATGTTTTCACCATCTAAGGTTTCTAAAGCCTGCCAGATAAGAGTGTGCCTATTAGGATTAGAATGATATCAGTTTGCCAATACAACAGGTTGATTTTGCCTTTTTTTTTTAATAAAAATCTGATATCGGCCTGTCAGTGTTGATCCCACACCAATATGATGGAGTTGAAGATATGATTTAACTCAATGAAACCTGCCTCACCCAGCCTTAAAGAGCTGCTAACCCACCTAGAATAATGTTATTATTTAGTTTAGTTTTAGTGTCCAATTATGGTCTACCTGACAAGAATTAAATTCTGGGGGAAAACACTTTTTCATTTTTTTTTTTTGCATGAAACAGGGTTCTTACACAGTTTCAATTACAAAATTCCATATTTTTTCCAGACCTTAATTTCTTTTGATTTGATTGAAAAGATTTTGGTTGGTGTTCAGTATGATTTAAGCAGATTTGATCGTCTTGATCTTACTAACTCTACCATATCACTCTAGAGATGAAGATTATTCTCCATAGCAACAAATGTGTGCAAAGAATGTGTAGTTTATATGTACAGTTTCTCGGCAAAATACAACAAGATTTTTCCATGCTTTCCCAAACCCGGAAATTACCAAATTAATTTTCAATACATCTCCAAACTTTCCAGATTGTGTAGGAATTCTGACGAAAACAATCAATCCAATCAATCCAAAAATATCAGTATCAGCCTTCACAAATCAATCGAACCCTAATGTCTAGAGAATGGCCAGCCTGCTTGTCTAAACTAAGGGGCGGGATCCAAATAAGGGCCACAACTTTACTGCAGATGAGTCTCCATAAAACAAAAAAGTGCCTCTACTTTCTGTCTTATAGGAGTCAAGACCGAAACTGAAGTAGCTGCACTTGTAAACGGACTCCTCAACCAAAAATTTAAATTCCAAACCAAACTAAAACAGCTGTAATAATCTGACCGTTATTTTGAAATAAAGCTGAATGATGCCAGCAGACAGAAGATTTATATTTGCCTTGAGGAATGAAATCTTCCCCTTCCACGCTGTCATACTTGGTGCTGAGGAATGAGAAATGCTTGCCATCATTACTTTGCTAATTTTCCGTGTCAGTGTCAGTTTTCAGACTTCTCGAGAGGCGTCAAAGAGGTTCAAAACGTTGGGAATTTGCTCTGAGGAAATCAACAGAGAGAAGTCCGAGTCTGTTTAGACAGGCAGAAGCATGCACGTACAAATATAAACCTGAAAAATTAATGACATTTCATGGTCAAGTGTGCTTTTATCAAACAGAGACGTCAAAAAGAAGAATTGCTTTCGGATTTCACCAATCAGAACTGTATTAAAATATGTGTAACAATTCCCAGCCCAAGTCACATGACAAACTTCAACAATGTGACACAATTAATATGCTTTTTTAAAACCACTTCTACCCGCCGGTCGCTCACGCACCGTCCATCATTACAAACAATCATGACAATAATTTGGATAAAGAGCTTGTGAAACTGTGATGGTCAAGAGTCTCTTAGTGATTACTACAGCAGAATAACATGGATGAAATGTACGTCCTGAGGTCCATTCAAAGCTGTGTGTGTGGTGTCATGAACCAAAAACACTCTCAATCCATTTCTCCACGTTCATTTTCCAGCATCTCTCTGAGCCTTACCAAGAACAGGCCGTTTCTGTCGCCGTGTCTTTAAGGCTCATTAATATTAACGACCCCTCCGTTCCGATTGGCTAACCGTTTCGAGAGTGAAACGTGAGACGCCGCGGCCCGGCGGCTCCAGGTAGGGAAAACTCTCCGGTAATAAACGATAACGACCGCTCGACCGCTTTGAAAAAAACACTTTGTTAGTCTATTATTTCTTACAGAAATGATAATGAGCGAACCTTTGTGACGCCACAAAGTTACGGAAGTCCAAACGGCTCGTTTAGAGGCTCGCTTTTCTAATATGGATTGTGTGGATTTAGTTTTGATACTTTCACCATGTTTAGATACACATCCAACTCCTTTATCATCACAGAGGCAAGGGAGTGCTGGTTTACACCAGATGGGACCTTTAACCCCTCACACCTTGAGTTTCGCCTTAAATTAAGTAGCTTCAAAGTTAAAAAAAAAAAAATTTTCCATACTGTCCTTCAGTGTCTCATCCATATTCTGTATCTGCTTCATTCATTGAAGCTCTAGCTGCTTATATTGAGTGAAATATTCAAACTCAAGACGCTGCAACATTACATCAAACTTGTTTGGTGTCTTTGGAAACCTTGGGATCTCGACTAGAATTTAAAATAAAGTTCTGTGGGTTTGATGCTGGAAAATGAACGAGTAAAAATGGATGTGACCTATTTTGGACCAAGATCCAAAATAGGTCACATGTGTTTTGCTGATGTTTCTCCACATGACAAGAGCAATCACACATCTAATGAGCCTCAGAGCATCAGAGACTCAACTTCCAGGACTGGAAACACTGAGGACTAATTAGTGTAAAACAGAATGGGACTAAAAGCTTTGCAGGCTATAGAGACACGAAGCCAGTAGCTGCTGAGATTCCCTCATCAGGCAGCAGAACTGATTTGGGTTTCTGACTCACTTCTTGCTCTCTGAGTCCACAGTGAGTCACGGTTTCATCTGCGCTAAATATTTATCTGAAGCGACTCCCTGTGCGTCCCGACGACACGTACAGAGCGACTCCGACCAGACGGCGAGAGACAAAGACCATTAGAGTCGACACAAGACAAACATCTCCCTCTCTCTGCCCGTCTCTTTCTTACTAGTATGATCTTTATCAAAATCTTGCTTCTAATTTAGCTCACACAAACAAGGCAAACTTCTTCATCCTTGAGCAGGGAGTATCTCTTGGTAGAAACTCCTTTACATGTCATGACGATGCACATGCACCTCTTCATTGATGCAGCAGCCGGTGTTTTCTACATGCAATGACATCGGCTTTGAAACAATGTCTAAATATCAAAATTTAAGAATGCCAAGTCTTTGTGGAGAGCACACAGCTCATAACATACGGACACATATGGTGGTTTTCCTGTTGTAATAGCCCACAGTTAAACCTGCAATAAGTGATTTCAGACCCTGTAACCAATCCTGAAGCTAGCGTGTGCTACATGGAGATTTCCGTGAGATGTAATGATGTAAACAAACAACAACACAGCAGCAGCTTGTTGTTGTTTTCACCTCTTTCCTAAAGCTTGTTGTCAAAGTCGGCTGAGTAATGGAGAATCGATGAAGAGAGTGAGTAAACGTTTTCAACGAGTAAACCTGCTGCCTGTCTCTTCACATTTGACCTTCAGCAGGAGAAAAATCTGGCAAAGTGAGACTGGTAACCGGAGATATTTCTCTGTAGGTACGTTTATTTTAGCCTAAGCCGTTATGCACGGTTTGTCCTTAAGGGCTTCCGTCGCCCAGTAGCTTTGCTGTGTGTTTACAAAATGTGTTTCTGTCGCCCTCTAGTGGTCAGAAAAAATCGCTTAGTTTAGCTTTAACATTAGCTTGCTAACATAGCATAGCATCAGAGTCGATTGATTGCTACTTAGCTACGTTAACTTGCTAACCAAATAGCATAGAATCAGAGTTGATTGATAGCTAGTTAGCTACTTAACCAGCTACCAAACGATGAATAAAGTTTGATGTGAGGTTGTTCACAAAGCAGAATCTGCTACAAGTTTGAAACGTCGCCCGACACAAAGCCGTCACATCCTTTTTGTTGTGATGAGTGAACAGAAATTGTGAATTCAGTTGTGACCGGCCCTTTAGAAACGTGCAGCGGCAGACATCAGCTGGTACAGTCGCCATGTGGAGTCCCGTTCTGTTCTACATGGCTGGTACAATAGAGAAATAATGAAATCAGCTGGTGAAATTTGGGATTTCGTAACAACTGTGTTCCTGCAGACCAAAAGTTAAAAGTCTTATCTGTATCTAAAGATGTGTTGAAGAAATGACCCTCCTTTTAATGACGTGTACGCTCCTATCTGACCATCTGCACCTCCTGAATATTCACCGCTGGTTTTAATCTCACCTCCACCTATTCACCGGCTCCGGCTCCATGAATTAAAACGGTCGTTGGATTGTTTTAAAGTTACTGCAACACAATAGAAGGGGAAATTAGATTCATTCAAGTGTCACGCAGATGGGAGGGAATTATCTGTGCAAGGAGGCACAGATAATCAATAGGCAGTGGGAACAGAGATCCAGACTAGCATAACAAAACAAAAGGATTAGTGCTACCAGGCTCGGCCTTATTGAACAGATCAGTGGCACGAGACGAAGCAGAGAGAGGAGGAAACTCGATTTCTTATTCCCTCCTCGTCCTCCTCCTCTATCTCTCTGCAGCCTTCAATACAGCCGTCTTCTGCACACACACACACACACACACACACACACACACACACACACACACTATTATCTGTTCCTGTTGCTCTTTAAAGTATTAATCCACATTTTCATACAAATGAAGCTCTGTTTTGCCTCTCTCACTGAACGACAGAGGTGTGACCAAGTCAACTTTGCTCCAGTCCCAAGTCAGTCTCGAGTCTTGAGGCACAAGTCTCAAGTCAAGTCCCAAGTCTAAATGTAGAACACCAAGTCAAGTCCAAGTCAAGTCCATGTCATTAATGTCAAGTCTCAAGTCTAAAGTCAAGTCAGAACAAATCAAGAGTCCAGTATCAATTTAATATCTTAAAGAAAACTAAATATCTAGGACTTTTCAATGCAATATGGTTTTAATAGGATAAAAACTTGGTAAGAGCATCATGAGTTTGATTTCTATAATCAGTTTCAACTTCAATAAATTCAATCATTCCATACAAATTCAGAAAACAGAATTTAAATTCAGTCGTCCGCTGGAACAAATCTCATCACTTTCAATCTAAGTCATTTACACAAACACAAGATCTCAAGTCAAGACTTTAGAAACCTTTTCAAGTCATCAAAGTACAAGTCAGAGTCAAGTCCCAAGTCACCAGAACCCAAGTCAAGTCAAGTCTCAAGTCTTCTCTTCATGCATCAAGTCAAGCCTCAAGCAATTAAAGCTGTGACTCGAGTCCAAGTCATGTGACTCGAGTCCCCTCCTCTGCTGCATGATACAGCACAATAGTGATTCAACCGACACCCAGTTCATGAAAACTTCCATTTGCCGTTATAAACACTCAACAGTGTCTGAAATAAACATTTTAACTCACCTGTTAAAGGCTGCTAAATGCTACATTTATCTGCCTAAATTTATCTGCCTAGCCTAAATTATTATGCATTTTTCATAGATATATGTTGAAGTTTGCAGAAGTTTAGATGCTACCTCTTTGTGTAGAGCAGCGTAACAGGCAGCCAATCAGGAGCCTGTTTGATACAGAGACGTTGTTTTGCTTTGATTTGATTGGCTAACGGTCAGAGAGACAGTGTACGGTGGCCTGAAGGGACAAAAGTTTGAGAAGGGGTGACGACCAAAGACTGTAAATAACCGAGCCGTTTTTCTTTCCCTAGAAAAATCCTCTGCAGCACAGGAAGTGATGCGTTTCACGTTTCCGGTTTATTTTGAATCAACAGAAGAAGAAGAACTGGGTAGTTAGCATGAGCAGTGATAGCCAGCATGGCTGAACAGACAAAGAAAAGAGAAACTCAAACTGCATCAACAAGAAAACCCAAGCTCCGCCCACACTGTTTGATTGACAGGTGATCTGTGGGAAGAGCAGCAGGAACACCACAGTGAGGCTGAGGGACAAAGAGACTGAATATCTTGTTAAATGTATTTCTTTCACTCCCTCCTTCCATCTTTCCTTCGCTTCAACATCTCGATATCTCAGTCCATCTCCCTCCTCCCTTCACATGTTTCCTCTGGGCTTCATGCCTTGATTCCTCCTCTCTCTCCTTTCATCCTTCCCCCCTTTTCATCCTCTGAACTTAATCTCTCTATCAATCCTTCCCTCTCCCTCCTCCTTCCTTCTGAACTTGATATCTCTCTCTAACCATCCACCCCTCCTTCTTTCCCTCCCTTCATCCATATTTCTCTCTCCCCATGCCATCCCTCCCTCCCTCCTCCTCCTCCTCCCTCTGAACTTGATATCTCTTTCTCCGTCCTTCTTTCCCTCGTTCATCTGCCATTTTGTGGATGCTTAAAGTGTTTTTCAGTACTATAAACGGCCTTGTCTCCTTCCCTCTCTCTCTTCCTTTCCTGCCCTCTCCTCCTCTCTTCACTTCCTCTCCTCCATCCATCCTCTCCCAATTCCATCCCTCTCTCTCTCTCTCTCATCCTTCCTTCCCTCCCTCCTTCCCTCCTCTCCCTCTGCCCCTCTTTCCTTCCCCGTCTCCTCCTTCCTTCCCTCTCTCTTCCTTTCCTGCTCTCTCCTCCTCTCTTCACTTCCTCTCCTCCATCCATCCTCTCCCAATTCCATCCCTCTCCCTCTCTCTCATCCTTCCTTCCCTCCCTCATTCCCTCCTCTCCCTCTGCCCCTCCTTCCTTCCCCCTGTCTCCTCCTTCCTTCCCTCTCTCTCTTCCTTTCCTGCCCTCTCCTCCTACCCTCCCTCACCTCTCCTCCCTCCCTCCTCTCTTCATTTCCTGCCCTCTCATCCCTCCCTCCTCTCCTCCTTCCTTCCCTCGCCTCCTTCCCTCTCTCTCCTTCCCTCCCTCTCCTCCTCTCTCTCTCCTCCCTCCCTTTCTCTCTTCCTTTCCTCCTCTTTTGTTGCCCTCCAATGAGCTCTAGACTTCATTTCAACGTCCATCCTCTTCTCCTTCCCTTCCTCTCCTCCTTCCTTCCCTCTCTCTCCTCCTTCCTCCCCACCCCTCCCTCCCCCCTTCTCTCTCTCCTCTTCTCATTCCCTCCCTACTCTCTTCTCTCCCTCCTCCCTCCTCCTCTCCTTCCCTCCCTCCTCCTCTGTGTTCAGCATCGCTCCCTCCATCCTCACAGCTCATTTTTCACCTCGGGCCAATGGGGTCTTAATTTCTCTCATGCTTAATTAAACTATCTATCTCCATGGATCTGTAGCCCCATTACCGATACACGCCCCCCCCCCCCCCCCCCCCCCCCCCACAACAGAGCTGTGTGTGTGTGTGTGTGTGTGTGTGTGTGTGGACAGTGTATACCGCTGTGTCTGCATACGTGCATCAATATACACTGCACTTATGTGTTCCTGTGTGTGTATATATGCATGTTTCCTTGTGTATACATATAAATACTTGTGTCTGTGTGTATTAGTACATGCATGTGTGTTTGTACATATTGATACATGTGTATGTAGGTAAAATCCCATTAAAAATTAAAGGGTCTATGTGTAATTCCTGGTCCAGTGCTGGCCTCTGTCGTTCAGCGTTGTCATGACAACAACACTCTGCCCTCCGCAGAGCGAGACCATCATCAGCAACAATCAACCTTCTGTCAGGTTTTACAGAGTTAGACCACAGAGCATATTGATGGTAAGGAGTCGATATTTTGTGTGTGAAGTAACTCCACTTCCCCGACACATAAATGTTCCGGTCTGTTAAAATTCGAGCTGTTTAGAGGATTATATACACGCCGAATTTACCAGAACACCCTACAGATTAATAATAAAGCCTCAAATCATATTTTCAGATGTGTGTTTTTTGCCGATAAGCGAGGCAAAAACAAACTGGCAGATTTTTGAAGGGACCTTGGTGTGGCAGGAGCCTTCAGCCTCCAGGCCCGCTGCTGTGTTTCTGAACGCAGAAATCTGTTCACTTTGTTTCACCCAGAAACATTCAGGAACCTGCTGATATTTACTAGTCATACTGGTGGGTCTCTCTGCCGTAAAGAGCTGCTGACACTAAAAGAATCTCATCAGTCTGGTTTCAGTGGAGAGTTTTAGTGTCCCGTGATGAAAGAATGCTGCTTCAGAGGCTTTTCCACCCTGACAAGAAGAAAACTCTGAAGGAAACACTGAATACTTGTCATATTTTGCACGAAAAAAGGTCAAATTTAAAGATATCGAAAAATTCATAATATCAGAAAATATCAGAAATATCAGCTATCGGTGACTCCGGTATGAAACTATCAGTCGGACCCTGGTCCAGACAGAAAGTCCAGGACGTATCGGAGAACTTGTAATCAGTAATGAGCTTCAGGCTGGACAGGATAATGTGCAGCAAACAAAACAAAACCATTAGCGGTATCGAGCCGCCGCCTCGCCTCTCTCTCTCTGGATTCGTCTCCCTGACTCTCTGCGGCTCCGGCTGAGGACGATTCTATTGGAAGTGAAAGAGCTGGAGCTGAAATGTTACACCTTTTTTTTTTTCTCCTCCAGCAGAGCGGACCTGATGCAGACTGGACTGGCATGTCATGTTTTATTTACACACGTCTTATTATGTGTGATTTCACTCAAATTACTGCTGGTGCCCTAAATGCTAAACTACGGAAGTCGAACAACGGCCGTGCTTGCAATTATTTTTTTAATGCCGTTATCTCGAGATCATGAGTTAATTTATCTCGTTATCTTGAGAAAACAAGACACAATGCAATTTCTAGTACAGTACAGTCTGATGCGTTGATCAATAATGGTTCTCCTTGATCTGACATTTTCAGTTTAAATCAGTTGCTACAGTTGTCAAGACGCCATCTATGCATCCTACTCCTGATCTCTGATAAACATTATAAGTAATAAGAGGAAACAACATTTTTTTTTTCTCGTGATAACGTGTTGATTATCTCGTTATCTCGAGATAACAAAGCTCGTTTTCTCGAGATAACGAGATAATGAACTCGTGATCTCGAGATAACGGCATTAAAAAAAATAATTGCAAGCACGGCCGTTCTCGGCTTCTGTACTAAACAGTTGAAATGGTTGAAATCAATATCACGGTAATCAATAATCATAAGGATTTTTTTTTTCGATGTTGGTATATATCACAATTTGGCTCACGTATGCAAAAATCACATGTTAAATAATCAAATTAATGTTCATCCCATTGAACTGAATGGTGATGTTCGGTGTAATGTCAAACTAAACTGAAATATTCAAATAATATTCCTGTCATATCTCATTTTGTCAGAGTTTTTAAATAAAATGAGCTTGTTCTCATCAGTTCAGACGGCAGAAGTGTGTCGTGATTTCCCCAAATCACCAGATCATCACCATATGATTCACTGGAAGATGATTTACACCTCCGCTTATTTCTAAAAATGACATTATCGTGATTTCAGTTGAAACTGGATTGATGTTATCAGACGATCTCTGAGTCGTCATTTGCTGCAGTTTTGTTTTAAATAGACATTACCGAGTCATCCTGGATTAAAATGACAGATGATCCCAACAGTCAAATTTGTTATTATTATTTTATTATTTATTTTTATGTATATATATTTTGTAATTTCATTTTTGGGGTTTCTCTTTTTTGTGCTTTGGTTTGTGTCGTTTTGTGTGTATGTGTGAAAAAAAACACTAAAACAAAGAAGGAAAATAACAATAAAAAGATTAAAACACAACTAACTAATTAACTCAACTACAGTCTACTTGCTTGTTTTGTCATGTCAGCAAGAGTCTTAGATGTTGGATTGAGTCCATCACATCTGTGTGAGGCTCCAGACTGAAGTGTTGAAAAACTGCATTGATCTAAGTGAAAGTTAATTCATTTATCTTCATTAACAATCATTTGATCAAGCGTTAAGTCATAAAATTAAACCGTACTGTTCATCAAATAAGTGAAATGAACTTCAGTGAGGTCAGATAATGATTTTTTTTCGAGCGTTTCAGTTCCTTTTGATTCCTTAAAATCTCTGTTAATACCAAGATAAATGGTGTGGTACTCAGAGTTAAGACGGTATATTTTACTTTGGGTCGTGTCAGAATGGTTCCACTGTAAAAATCCCTCCACATCCATTTAGCTGGTGCTGGCTGAGTCACACACACTTAACAAAAAAGGTTCTCTGTAGTCCCAGAAGATGGTTCTTTAGGCTTGTACCAGAGCAGAACCCTTGTTGGTGCAATAAAGAAAAGGAAAAGGAAGTTGCAACTCTCGCTCAGAAAGAAAATACAGACTCTATTTGTTGCAATAAAAGCACGACTGCAATAAAGAACCATTTTAGAAAGGTTCTCCATAGACCTGTGCTTTAAAGGTTCTACATAGGACCTTTGCTGTAAAGAACCATGCAGGAACGTATGAAATGTTCCATATCAGCAGCATTAGAAGAACTC
>NC_136016.1:24042252-24049752 GCF_048128805.1 Centroberyx gerrardi
TCCTCTCCTTTCTCTCCCCTCTCCCTCTCCTCTCTCTCTCTCTCTCTTGCTCTCTCTCTCTCCTCTCTCTCCCCTCTCTCTCCTCTCCTCTCATCTCTCTCCCTCTCTCTCCTCCCTCTCCCCTATCTCTCTCTCTCTCTCTCCTCTCCTCTCTCTCCCCTCTCTCTCTCTCTCTCTCCTCTCTCTCTCTCCTCTCTCTCCCCTCTCTCTCCCCTCCTCTCTCTCTCTCTCCTCTCCTCTCCTCTCTCTCTCCTCTCTCTCTCTCTCTCTCCTCTCCTTTCTCTCCCCTCTCCCTCTCCTCTCCTCTCTCTCTCTCTCTCTCTCTCTTGCTCTCTCTCTCTCCTCTCTCCCCTCTCCTCTCTCTCTCTCCCTCTCTCCTCTCCTCTCCCTCTCCTATCCTCTCTCTCCCTCTCCCTCTCCCTCTCTCTCTCTCTCTCCTCTCTCTCCCCCAGGAGCCGGGCGCCCGGTGGCTCCTGTCAGCTTCACAGCCGGCAGAGAGCAGGGGTCAGAGGTCAGAGCCTCGTCCCAGAAACAGAGCACCGTCTGGGGGATAGCAGGCCCGCCGGAGAGCCTGGAGATCAAGGACGCACTCATCTATCCATGACAGAAGAGAGAAGGATGGAGCGAGGGAGAGGAGCGGAGGAATAAGGAGAGGGGTAAGAGAGAAGAGGAGAGTGAGAGGAGGTGGAGGAAGAGTGGGAAAGATGGGAGAAAAATTGGAGCTAGGAGGATAGGAGGAAGAGAGGAGAAAGGGGAGGAGGAAGAGAGAGGGAAGAAAATAGGAGAGCAGAGGAGAAAGAACAGGAGAATAGGAATAAAGAGAGAACTGAGATAAGGAGTAGAAAGGAGAGGAGGAAGGAAAAAGGATGAAGAGACACAAGAGAGGAAAAGAGGAGTGGAGAGGAGAAATAAGAAGATGGGGTGAGAGATGAGGAGAGGATATGAGAAAGGAAGAGAGGGAAGGAGACGAGGAATAAGGAGAGGGCGGAGATAAGGAGTAGAGAGGAGAGGAGAGAAAAGAAAGGAGAAAAGGAAAGGAGAGGCAAAGGAGGAGAAGAGAGGAGGAAAGAGGAGAAGAGGGAAGGAAAAGTGACGAGGGAAAAGAGGAGCGGAGGGGAGAAATAAGAAGATGGGGTGAGAGATGAGGAGAGGAAGAGTGGGAGAAAGAGGAGACGTGAAAGGAGGAGAGGAGATGAGAAACAAGAGGAATGGAGGAGAGAAGAGAGGAAATTAAAGGAAATTAAAGAAAAAGGGAAAGGAGGGAATATCAGAAGAAAAGAGAAAGACGAAACCTCTTCAAGGAACGAGAAAAGAAGTGGAGAAATCTCAAGAAGTCTCAACCTCAGCACCTTCTGTCCATCCATCCATCATCCATCATCCATCATCCCTCCCTCCCTCCCTCCCTCCCTCCCTCCCTCCTCCCTCGCTCCCTACAGACGGAGTGAAGGATCTCAGGAGTCTCTGTGGGTTTCGCTCCTTCAAAGAGCAGCAGACACATTTCCATACAGGCAGTGGGAGGAAAGCAGTTCTCCATACATTATTGATAAGAGGAGAGCGTCGACACCAAAGACTCTTCCATCAAACGCTATTTGACCGACTGCAGTGGATCCAGCTGCCATGTAGGCCTGGATCCTCCTGGGCTTATCTGCATTTAACATCCCAAGAACAGAAGAAGAACAACACAAAGCACTGGGAGAACGCGGCCATTTCTACACACGACGCCATTTTCCTTTAGAGTGATATTCAAATGTACAGCGCAAAGACAGAAGGTTAAACTGGAACTATAAACGACTGAAAACAAGTCTTTCCCTTCCTGCCGTCTCGAAAAAGCGTCTCGTTTTCACACCTGTAGTTCGTTGGCTTTGTTCTGAATCAGCGACTAATTTGTCACGATGCTGCAGTTCACCCTCGGTCCGGTTTCTTTTCACACGGCAATGTTTCTAAGAGGACCAAGATTTGTAAACAAATGCAGTGCACAATCAAACTGATCCCCGGAGGAGGGGACTCGAGTCACATGACCTGGACTCGAGTCAGACTTTAGTCACAGTTTTAATTGCTTGAGACTTGACTTGATGCATGAAGAGAAGACTTGAGACTTGACTTGACTTGGGTTCTGGTGACTTGGGACTTGACTCTGACTTGTACTTTGATGACTTGAAAAGGTTTCTAAAGTCTTGACTTGAGATCTTGTGTTTGTGTAAATGACTTAGATTGAAAGTGATGAGATTTGTTCCAGCGGACGACTGAATTTAAATTCTGTTTTCTGAATTTGTATGGAATGATTGAATTTATTGAAGTTGAAACTGATTATAGAAATCAAACTCATGATGCTCTTACCAAGTTTTTATCCTATTAAAACCATATTGCATTGAAAAGTCCTAGATATTTAGTTTTCTTTAAGATATTAAATTGATACTGGACTCTTGATTTGCTCTGACTTGACTTGCTGTTCTACATTTAGACTTGAAACTTGACTTAAGACTTGTGCCTCAAGACTTGAGACTGACTTGGGACTCGAGCAAAGTTGACTTGGTCACATCTCTGCTGGTCCCTCATTGGTCAGAATTCTGTACTTCAACAAAACACAGGAACACAATGGAGGCTTGTGCTCCAGCAGCAGGACAGGTTGTTGTCTTTGCTGTTATTCTCTGGTTTTATACCAGTGTTTATTGCATGAGCAGAATATTCAATCTGAACGTGAATCAAGGCTGCGTCTGAAAACAACGTGCTGCTGTGTTTGATTTGACAAAGACGCTCTGCTTCCAGACTCCTGTAGAAGACGATCTAACGAGCCTGCAGTGACACATTCACCCACCAAGTCCTACTCAGAAGACGCCTCAGGTCAGCTTGATTAGGTGATATTACAAGCCTTGGCATGTTTATCAGAGAGAGTTCGGTCCTTTGGCTCGAATTGCATTCCCGCTACCAAGGAACCACGCCAGAGATCGTTTGGAAGCCGACTGAGGCCGGCCTCTCCAGATGGTCTCAGTTGTTCTGGTCCGCACCCGAGTGCGACCGCTGCGTTCATATCTGCCCAAACAAACCGAACTTGGGAGGGAAACGCTCCAGGGTCCCAAATAAAGGCTCCGAACAAGCTGTGAAAACGCCCTAAGTGGACGGCACCTTTTTCTTATTATAAAGCTCAACATGTTCATACTACAAGTCTCTCAGTAGAGTTCAAACCCCCATCAAAGCTTCAGCCTCCGTAACGGTTTGTGTTTGTTTACCGTTTGTCTTCCAGGTTTGATTTTCTGAGTAAATCGCACGTGAAAGCGACGCTGTTTAGCAGCCGACTTGGAAGTCCTGGATGTTGGACTTTCCCATCAGAACATGAATGTTTTTTTAGTTATGGCTAAAAAACAAAAATCGTCTAATGTTAAAGTAATATTCAAATGCACAATGCAAAGACAAAAGGTTAAACTAGCACTATTAACGACTCGGAAAAGCATTTCTACAGATGATATGTGACTTTATATGACTATGTATATGACTAACCAAATACAAAAATACAACAAAGTAGACCTTTCCACTCTGGTTGAGACCAAAGAAAACCAGCTGGTGAGCAGATAACAACACCAAGGACTGAGATAACAGCTGTGTTAAAATGTCAAGTCATTACTAGATATGATGCCATTTTGCTTTAGAGTAATATTCAAATGTACAATGTGAAGTCAAAACGTTAAACTGGCTCTGTAAACGACTCTGAAAGGTATTTCTACAGATGATGTGATATATCTGTTTGAGTGATGATCAAACTCAAAGTAATCTCTTCTCATCTCTTCTCATCTCAAGTCTTTCCCTTCACTCTGTCTCAAAAATGACTAAGTGGACGGCACATTTTTCTATTTGAAGTAATAAGGCTCAGCATTTTCTTACTAGAAGTCTCTCAGTAGAGTTCAAACCTCCAACAAAGCTTCAATTCTCCGATTTCAAAGCTGCAGCCTCCATAACAGTTTCTGTTTGTTTATCGTTTGTCTTCCAGGTTTGATTTTCTGACAGAACAGCACGTGAAAGCAACGCTGTTTAGCAGCCGACTTGGAAGTCCCAGATGTTGGACTTTCCCAGCAGCACTTGAACGCAGCATAACAGTTCTGGCCAAAATCTCATCAGCTGATCCTTGAGCCAAGAGCGATCTGTCACCATTAATTTGCATTTCAGTGTTTGCGCTTATTTCACAAAATTTTGTGAGACTGTTGTACTGTTAGCATGAGCAGCGATAGCCACCATGGCTGAACAGACAGAAAGAAAGAAGAAAGAAAAGAGAAACTCAAACCGCATCAACAGAAAACCCAAGCTCCGCCCACACTGTTTGATTGACAGGTGATCTGCGGGAAGTGTAGTGCAGAAACACCACAGTGAGGCTGAGGGACAAAGATGTCAAAAATGAAGAACTCGAGGATTACCACTTTATAAAAACTCCATATAATTTCCATCAGCTTGACCCTGTTTCCCCTCATACACTCTGTGAATTCAGGTCTTAAAGAGTCACATATAAATAGGTTGGTAAACTCTATTATCAATGACCGCTTAGCACCAAAGATGGAGACAAAATGAAAAAATAAGGAATTCGAGGATTTACCACTTTAACCAAAGTATTGTAAAGGTTGAATTAGCAATACAAAGGATGAAAGAGTGGCATTACAAGTGAAAAGCATCAGTCATTTCCACATACGACACCATGCTACAGACATGAAACTGATATTCAAATGAGCCCAAAGCATTTTAATCCAAGAGCAAAAGGTTGAACTATCAACATAAAGGACGACATTAGAACCAGAGTTTGCATGTACAACGCTATGTTATAGTTGTTAAATTAAGGTGCAAATCTACTTAGACCAAAGGTAAAACATATTCATTTTAAACAGGATGACTCATCCCTGCATGACGTTGTGGTATTTCCATCAAACTGACATTTAAATGGAGCCAAAGCCTAGAAAGCCAAGGACAGGAGATTGAAATACAGATATAAAAGACGGAAACAAAGGCCATCGAATGAAAAGACATCTCTACATAAGATTATATGCAGTCAGGATCATACTGACATCCAAATGGAGCTGAAACAGAACATTACATGTAATTACCTCCATAAGAATATTAATGGTTTGGTATATTTTATGCTTGCAGTAAACTCAAGGTCAGCATGAGTCAGCGGCTTATAAACCGAACACAGACTTCAGTAAAGCCGCAAAGCCCAAGGACAACAGTCTGAAGGATTCACACACAGGATTAAAGGGATAGTTCACCCAAAAATTTAAAATTCAAGTCATTATCTATTGATCAGAAGCTTTCTCACAATTGTCTCACAACAATTGCAGTAAATGGAGTCCAGTCCTTTAGGCTTCAAAAGGGAAAAAAATGTCCAGAAATGTCTCCATAGAGCTGCAGCTTAATCCAAGTCTTCGGACGGAAATGTATGAATAATAATAAAAAAAAAGAATAAAAAAATATAGGAATTCCTAATTATAAAAAACTCTATTTTAAAAATTGTTCATAAAATTCATGTGCAATGCATCCTAGACAATTTAGTCACTAATTATCATCGCAACACAATGAAACATATGGCAGCAAGTATTGTTTTCTCCTGTCACACAAACCTCAGCTGAACACAATGATTTAAATTAAATAATTGATATATTTTTATTTATTTTTTTTCCACTCACAGAGCGATCACACAGCGCCAGAAGACTTGGATTATGCTGCAGCTGTATGGAGACAATTATGGACATTTTGTTTTTCCCTTTTTGAAGTCTAAAGGACTGGACTGCATGAAGAAAAAACACTCATCAGGTTTTGTAGTGGCATGACGATGAGCAGAAAATGACCGACTTTGAATTTTTGGGTGAACTATCCCTTTAAAAGGAAGCGATGCCTACTTGTTGATGATTTGACTTGTTGAACAGTTGAACTAATAGAGGCTTTGAGGCTGAAAACTATTCAGTATTTCACAAGAAAAAAAAGCAAAAAACACAATAATAAATTTGTACAGTAGAAATATGTTTTTTTTTTCTTATCCCATATAAAGAAAAAAACAGCTCATTCGATTTTGTACTGACATGAGGATGAGCAGATAATGGCCGACTTTTAATTTTTGGGTGAACTATCCCTTTAAAAGGAAAGCGATGCAGAACTAACCCGTCTCTACATGCTGCAGAACGCTGCATGACATCACGGTACGGAACGCTGCATGACATCACGGTGCGGAACGCCGCATGACATCACGGTGCGGAACGCCGCATGACATCACGGTGCGGAACGCCGCATGACATCACGGTGCGGAACGCCACATGACATCACGGTGCGGAACGCTGCATGACATCACGGTGCAGAACGCTACATGACATCACAGTGCAGAATGCTGCATGACATCACGGTGCAGAACGCTGCATGGCATTACGGTGCGGAACGCTGCATGACATCACGGTGCAGAACGCTGCTGCATGACATCACGGTGCAGAACGCCGCATGACATCACGGTGCAGAACGCTGCATGACATCACGCTGCAGAACACAGCGACAGGCAGCTTCCCTGCTGCAGAAATGATTGGATCGTTACAGATCGCATTAAAGCCAAGGTCAGCGCCGGTCAGCGGCAGATCAACTGAAGCACAGCCTGCAGGAGCTGTATCAATAAACAACATGACTGGATGATGTGTGATACTGTCAGACGGCACATTAACATCCTGGGAATGAACAAAATGAAGTCTGGAGTCTGATGCTCATATTCAGCTACTTCTTCATGTGTTCCTAACTGGTCTGAACACCACAGAAGAAGAGACAGACAAGTCCATCATGTTAGATAAAGTTACAGGAAGTCTAGTCTCTAACCTGCAGGGTGACAGGTTCAAACGGTCCAGTAAACCAGCTGCTTGTGAGTCATGTGGCTTTTGTTTACAAGCCCTGGTTGGCTTGTGATTGGTCAGTTTGAACTCGGGGTCGACCGATTATCGGCCTGTCCGATAATCTGATCCGATATTCATCATTTTTCCAATTATCGGAATCGTTATTTTGTCTGATATGATTGCTGATAAAGTAAATAGGAGGAAGTTGAAACTGATTATAGAAATCAAACTCATGATGCTCTTACCAAGTTTTTATCCTATTAAAACCATATTGCATTGAAAAGTCCTAGATATTTAGTTTTCTTTAAGATATTAAATTGATACTGGACTCTTGATTTGTTCTGACTTGACTTGCTGTTCTACATTTAGACTTGAGACTTGACATGAGACTTGAGACTGACTTGGGACTTGAGTGAAGAGGACTGGGTCACACCTCTGGCCAAAGCACATGCTTGACTTTCACTAGCTGACTAAAACCATGAATCTCTCTCTGCTGTAAATGATCTTATAAATAATAATGGATTTTACAGACACACATGGTCCGGCACAGCAGATCCTTCCATACAGAGCAGATAGACATTAGATTTATCACTTTATATACAGTATGTGTGTATAAATTCAACACAATATACTCTAGAAACCTTCTCATGCCCAGGTGCTA
>NC_136016.1:24057252-24062252 GCF_048128805.1 Centroberyx gerrardi
CGGGTGTTGCGCCTCCTGCGATTTGGGGGTTGCGGTGGGCCATGTTGCGATTTCGATGGGATTTCGACTGATTGTTCAGCCCTAATGTATAGTAATATGTTTGTGAGAAAGGATATTGTTAGTTATATTTTCTGATTTTAATATCATTTGGTTGTTTTGTCTGTAAGTGTCTTATCTGTTGTCATGCTTGGGGACGCTACACATAAACAAAAAAAGACGAAAACCAGAGCCAATGTTGTCTGTGGGTCCAAGAACTACAGGGAGGAAGAGAGGAATTATATAGAGGAACAAAATGGATGTACTTATCCTTTAACTGCTATGAACACCAAAGAAGAAGAGACAGATAAATCAGTCATGCTTAGCTAAAGTTACAGAGGCTAGAATCAGATTTGTCCACCTGATATTCAATCTCTTTTTTACACTACACATAAACAAAAAGATGAATAATTGAGCCAATAGTGTCTGTGGGTCCAAGAACTACAGGGAGGAAGAGACTCATTAGATATAGGAACAAAATGGACAAACTCATCTTTTAACTGCTATCGACACCAAAGAAGAAGAGACAGATAAATTACAGAGACTGGAATGAGATTTGTCCACCCAAAGTTCATTCTCTTTTTATATGCTACACATAAACAAAAAAAGACGAAAACCGGAGCCAATATTGTCTGTAGGTCCAAGAACTACAGGGAGGAAGAGAGGAATTAGATATAGGAACAAAATGGACGTACTTATCCTTTAACTGCTATGAACACCAAAGAAGAAGAGACAGATAAGTCAGTCATGCTTAGCTAAAGTTACAGAGGCTAGAACAGACATGGGCAAACTACGGCCCGCGGGCCATATACGGCCCGTTGAGCTTTTTAATCCGGCCCGCCGAACTTGTCCAAATTATATTTAAAAAAATAATAATAATAAAAAAAAAAAGATCGGCACACTTCAGACACATTCACCTTGTTGGCGTGTGGTATATTTTTGTATCTTCATGTGCTCTGGTAATTATGGTAAATACCAAAAACCGACTTGAAAATTGCACCTGAACACAACACACAACGCACTTGTAATTACCAGTTTACAAGTGGAAAGGATCATCTTTACCATAACACTTGAAGGCACCATTACTTCTTCTGTTTTTAACTTTGCTCTGTGAGCCCTTCTGTAAAAATGAGCTTATCAAAGAAAAGAAAAGTGGATAGTGAGTGCCGAGTGTTTAATACGGAGTGGACAACAAAATATTTTTTCACTGAAATCCAGTCAAAGGCTGTATGCCTGATATGCCAAGAAACTGTCGCGGTTTTCAAAGAGTACAATATCAGCCGTCACTTTGCTACGAAGCATGCTAACTATGCTAGCAAGCAGTCAACACAAGAACGGACGGCTACGGCTCAGAGGTTGATGGCTAATTTACAGACTCAGCAACATTTTTTTCACCGACAAACTGCAATTCAAGAGTCAACCACCAAGGCAAGTTTTTTGCTGGCATTCAAATTAGCAAAAGCTAGCAAGCCTTTCTCCGAAGGCGAGTTTTTAAAAGAATGCATGGTAGAGACAGCAGGTCTACTGTGTCCGGAGAGCCAAGGCAAGTTTGAAAAAATCAGTTTATCGCGCAGGACTGTGACTCGCCGTGTGGAACTGATTGACGAAGATATAGCCAAGCAAATAAACAAAAAAGCCGAGTCCTTTAAGTTATATTCACTAGCACTGGATGAAAGTAATGACGTAAAAGACACTGCTCAGCTCCTAATTTTTATCCGCGGGATTAACGAGAGTTTTGAGATAACGGAAGAGTTTTTGACCATGGAGTCTTTGAAAGGAAAAACACGGGGAGAGGATTTGTATAACCAGGTGTCTGCTGCCATCGAGAGACGTAAGCTACCTTGGAGTAAACTTGCTAATGTCACAACGGATGGATCACCAAATTTAACTGGAAAACATGTTGGGCTGCTGAAAAGAATCCAGGATAAAGTGAAAGAGGAAAACCCGGACCAGGATGTTATTTTCCTTCACTGCATCATCCATCAGGAATCGCTGTGTAAGTCTATATTGCAGCTTAATCATGTCGTGAATCCAGTCGTAAAACTTGTCAACTTTATACGAGCAAGGGGACTTCAGCATCGTCAGTTTATTACGTTCCTGGAGGAAACTGATGCGGATCATCAGGACTTACTGTACCACTCTCGTGTCCGCTGGTTAAGTTTGGGCAAAGTGTTTCAACGAGTGTGGGACCTGAAAGAGGAGATCGGCGCATTTTTGGAGTCAGTGGGGAAATCCGACGAATTTCCTGAGCTAAGCGACAAGAACTGGCTTTGTGATTTTGCGTTTGCTGTGGACATATTTTCACACTTGAATGAGCTGAATGTGAAACTACAGGGGAAAGATCAGTTTGTGCACGACATGTACAAACATGTTACAGCCTTCAAATCTAAGCTAACTTTATTCTCCAGACAAATTGCAAACAAATCTTTCGCTCATTTCTCCACACTTGCCACGCAGAAAGAGGCAACGCGAAATGCAAAGAAATACAGCAAATCACTGGACGACCTGCACGGAGAATTCAGCCGTCGGTTCTCTGATTTTAAAAACATTGAAAAGTCACTTCAGCTAGTGTCCTGTCCCCTGTCACAAGACCCTGAAACAGCACCAGAAGAGGTGCAATTGGAACTGATCGATCTTCAGTCTGACTCCGTCTTAAAGGAGAAGTTCAACTCTCTTAAACTGAATGACTTTTATGCTTCACTTAACGAAGCCACGTTTCCAAACCTCCGGAAGACAGCACAGAAGATGCTGACTTTGTTTGGCTCGACCTACGTATGTGAGCAGACATTCAGCGTCATGAACATCAACAAAGCCCCTCACAGATCCAAGTTAACTGACCAACACCTCGGATCTATCCTGAGAATTGCCACAACAAAACTTACTCCAGACTTTGATGCACTGGCAAAAAAGGGAGATCAACAACACTGTTCCCACTGAAATTGAACGTGAGTTTCTCTACTGTGTTTATTTAAATTTAATTTAATTTAATTAATGCCTTTGGAAAACAATTTGTACAATGAGCCTTGCATATTCATGCTTTGCTACATGTTACAGGCCAAATCCTCTCATGTAATGACTTTTACATGTAATTTATATTAGTTCACACAAACACTCCATCCATCTGTTCCTGGCCCGGCCCCTCTGTCAAATTTTAGAACCCATTGTGGCCCGCGAGTCAAAAAGTTTGCCCACCCCTGGGCTAGAATCAGATTTGTCCACCTGATATTCAATCTCTTTTTTACACTACACATAAACAAAAAGACGAATAATTGAGCCAATATTGTCTGTGGGTCCAAGAACTACAGGGAGGAAGAGACTCATTAGATATAGGAACAAACTTATCCTTTAACTGCTATCAACACCAAAGAAGAAGAGACAGATAAATTACAGAGACTGGAATAAGATTTGTCCACCCAAAGTTCATTCTCTTTTTATACGCTACACATAAACAAAAAAAGACGAAAACCGGAGCCAATATTGTCTGTGGGTCCAAGAACTACAGGGAGGAAGAGAGGAATTATATAGAGGAACAAAATGGATGTACTTATCCTTTAACTGCTATCAACACCAAAGAAGAAGAGACAGATAAGTCAGTCATGCTTAGCTAAAGTTACAGAGGCTAGAATCAGATTTGTCCACCTGATATTCAATCTCTTTTTTACACTACACACACACACAAAAAGACGAAAAATTGAGCCAATATTGTCTGTGGGTCCAAGTACTACAGTTATATAGAGGAACAAAATGGACAAACTTATCCTTTAACTGCTATCAACACCAAAGAAGAAGAGACAGATGAATTACAGAGACTGGAATCAGATTTGTCCACCAAGTTTATTCTCTTTTTATACGCTACACATAAACAAAAAGACGAAAAATTGAGCCAATACTGTCTGTGGGTCCAAGAACTACAGGGAGGAAGAGACTCATTAGATATAGAGGAACAAAATGGACAAACTTATCCTTTAACCGCTATCAACACCAAAGAAGAAGAGACAGATAAATTACAGACTGGAATAAGATTTGTCCACCCAAAGTTCACGCTACACATAAACAAAAAAAGACGAAAACCGGAGCCACTATTGTCTGTGGGTCCAAGAACTACAGGGGTGGAGATGAAGAGACTCATTAGAGAGAGAGGAACAAAATCAACTAACTCGTCCTTTCAGCGGGACACTCCAGCCCTCCTTCCCCCGCTGCAGATTGAGTAAGTTTTCCCTCTGTCTGGCAGCCACTTTGGCAGCTAACCAACCATCAAACACTGTTTCTATTATGCTAAACTCCTGGCTGGCTGCTGAAACACAGAGAGAGAGAGAGAGAGAGAGAGAGAGAGAGAGAGAGAGAGAGGAGAGAGAGAGAGAGAGAGAGAGAGAGAGAGAGAGAGAGAGAGAGAGAGAGGGAGGGGGGAGGGCTGCTAATGTAATTTCCTGCCCTGACAATGATTAATAATTAGTGAATTCAGACCCTGACCAGGCCGGATCACTGTCCTGACGCTGTGAACCGGACGGTAACACACACCTGATCTCTCTCTCTCTCTCTCTCTCTCTCTTTTCTCCACTCTCTCTCTCTCTCTCTCTCTCTCTCAGTGTTATTGATTAAGGGCGTACAAAAGCCCTGGCATTTGAATTTAATCTGCGGCTCCATTTGCCTTGCTAAATCGCTCTCTCCTTCTCTTTCTTTAATTTCCTCTCTGTCTCTCTCTCTCTCTGGATCCCCCAGATGTTTTCTTTCTCTCCCTCTTCTCTCTTTCACACCCACTCACCGCCTTTCTTTCTTTCTTTCTTTCTCTGTTTCTTTCTTCCTCTCTTACCTTCTCTCTCCCTGTACCTTTCCCTTCTATTTTCTCTCTCGCATTTCTTTTATCGCTGTCTTTTTGCTTCTGTCTCCCTTTATTCTTATTTCTTTCTTCATCTTTTCTCTTATTCACACTCTTTTTCTTCCTTTGTTTGTTTGTTTCTCTTTCT
>NC_136016.1:24069752-24081781 GCF_048128805.1 Centroberyx gerrardi
ACAAATTTGCTGCTCATGGAGTTTCTGGACTATCAAGGAGTGTTTAGAGGTGAATACAAGACAGGGAAAGTCAGGGAATTTGATAAATTATCTGGGGAACATTGGTGGAAAAAATACTCAAATCCTTTACTTAAGTAAAAGCGGCAACACGATAATGGAAAAATACTTCATTAAAAGTAAAAGTTCTGCATTCAAAAGTTGACTTAAGTAGTAGAAGTGTTAGCAGTAAAATGTAGTGAAGTATGAAAAGTAAAAGTCCTCATTAAGTGTTAAATTATTGAAGCATGAACCTGTCAGAAGTCGTTTAATGTTGTCGTCTAACTGCTCCAGATACTGTTGGAGTTTAAACTCTAACAATGCAACATATTTTATGAGTAAGTAGAGTAAGAGTAAGAGTAAGTAGTAACTCCAGCCGGCAGATAAATGTAGAGGAGGAAAAGTAGAAAGTCTAATTTCAGCATCTTTCTCTCTGCATCACTCTCAGCAGGCAGACAGGTGAAGGTTTGTTACAGAAGTTTGAAACTGAAACTGAGGATGAAGGTTTTGCCTTCATCCAGAAAACAAATTCTATTTCTATTTTGTGTTTTGACCCTCAGCTCTCGACTGGACTGGAAGGTTTGGATCGGTGATGGAGCTGAAGATTATTGTCTGGAACAACAGATATCACAATATGAGAAATGAAAGTGGAGCCTTTCCACTTTTTTTTGCCCCAGACTTCTCCAGACTTTTTGTCCGATTCTAAAACTTTGACAAAATCATTTTTCATACTTTTCCAGACTTTCCAGCCTTGTGAAGGAAGCCTGAGACATGAACTGTGATGTTAAAACCAATTATCAGACACTTTGTCATTTCTGGCCGAGACAACAAGCTATTCAACACAGAAAGCCAACAGAAACTCACTAAAGCACCGAAACAAGATAACCACCACAAAAATGTCTCTACTTTGTCAGCAAAGGTCTTCAGATCAGAACCGGAAACCAACATTTATCCCCGTGGAAACAGACAGTCAGCAGCCACTTTCACTGTTTTACAGACAAATTCATTGTTGGGATAAAAAGGCCGAAGTGGCTGGAAGAATAGACAAGAGGTTCAAAACCTTTTTGGCTCGTGACGCCTTAAAACGAAGAGATGCCCCCAGAGGTGTGACCAAGTCAACTCTGCTCGAGTCAAGGCCCAAGTCTAAATGTAGATGTCAAGTCCATGTCATTAATGTCAAGTCTCAAGTCTAAATGTAGAACAGCAAGTCAAGTCAGAACAAATCAAGAGTCCAGTATCAATTTAATATCTTAAAGAAAACTAAATATCTAGGACTTTTCAATGCAATATGGTTTTAATAGGATAAAAACTTGGTAAGAGCATCATGAGTTTGATTTCTATAATCAGTTTCAACTTCAATAAATTCAATCATTCCATACAAATTCAGAAAACAGAATTTAAATTCAGTCGTCCGCTGGAACAAATCTCATCACTTTCAATCTAAGTCATTTACACAAACACAAGATCTCAAGTCAAGACTTTAGAAACCTTTTCAAGTCATCAAAGTACAAGTCAGAGTCAAGTCCCAAGTCACCAGAACCCAAGTCAAGTCGAGTCTCAAGTCTTCTCTTCATGCATCAAGTCAAGGCTCAATCAATTAAAACTGTGACTAAAGTGTGACTTGAGTCCAAGTCATGTGACTCGAGTCCCCACCTCTGGATGCTCCTCCTGCCAGATGTTTTTCCCATTCCAGGTTGTTTCATCAGGACGCAGAGAGGCTGAAAACGATTCAGTGTTTCAATGAGAAAAACAAAAAATGTGAGAAAAATCAGAAAAAATAAACATAATAATAAATTTGTATAGTAGAAATATGTTTTTTCCTTTCTTGCGACCAGTTTTAGTTGGTGGCAGTTTCCCACCCAGCTTCAGATCGCCTGTAACTCAACATCAACAGACCCGTAATTAGTAGAGTTTTGGTGCCAGCAGTGATTCTGTAAAAGTAGGTCTCTCTTATTTCAGACGGTGGAAAGCTCTTTCAGGATGAAGCGCGGCTTTGATTTCAAGTCCTCTCTCTCCGGTCTGTTTTCAGCCCGAAGTGGAGCCTTTAAAGAACCTGGCTCCCCTGATCAAAAGCCTCGTTTCCAGCAGTTTGTTAGATGCGACTTGAAGTGTTTTGAGAAGTGCGGGGTGAGGAGGAGGGCACTCCAACCACACACAGGCTTTAGCACATCAAAACAACCTGGAGTTAATCACATGCTGCCGGTAAAGACAGAAATAGCACTGGAGGTGAAGCTGGGTTTATTTTTGGTGCTCGCAGGTTAAGTGGAGCGCTGAAGTTTTCTGACCCAGACAGAAGAGGCCTGACTGGCTGCTGAATCCACAAAAAACTAAACAAGAGCTTTCACTGTTTTACCAGAGAAAAAGAAGATTAGAGGAGAACAGGACTCTAAATGATGCTTCCTTACCTGCAGAGAAGACTAACTTTCTAACCAACAATCAAAGACCTTGGTTGGTCGTCATTTTTCTAATTTTCCTGTCCAGATGAACAGTGCTGTAGATCAGTGATTCTCAACCTTTTTCATATCAAGGACCCTAATTTAGTCCACATATGAAATTTTGTCTCTCGGACCCAAATCCGGGAATATTTTCATTGTCAGATTTGATTTTGTCCAGAATCACATGACTGTCTGTATTGTAGGTAGAGAGATAACAGAGAAACTATGATCAAAACATCATTCTTCTACATTCTCTAATTGTGTTAACTTCTTGTAAATGGAATAATAGTGAATAACAGTCGATTTGCTGGGGACCCCCTGGAACCCCCTCAAGGACCCCTGGTGGTCCCCGGACCCCATGTTGAGAACCACTGCTGTAGAGAGATCTGTGGCTCTCTGGTTTTACCAGATCTCTACCAGGCAGGACGACTGCAGAATAGACTTTTGTGTTTACTGTATGGTCCTAGACTCTGGACTCTGGTCTCCCATTTGAATTAATAACAGACCACTTCAATTGAAACTTTACATTTTTTGCTTAAAACACACACTATATTATATATGTATATGTATATACATATACATATACATATATATACATATATGTATAATAATACTAGTGCAAAGTGAACAGCCGGCGCACGCTGCAGAGATTTCTGCATTCAAAAACACAGGAGTTGGCCTCTTACCACACCAAGGTCCCTTCAAAAATCTGTCAGTTTGTTTTTGCCTTGCTTATCGGCAAAGAACACACATCGGAAAATATAGTTTGAGACTTTATTACTAATCTGTAGGGTGTTCTGGTAAATTCGGCATGTATATAATCCTCCAAACAGCTCGAATTTTAACGGACCGGACCGTTTATGTAAAGTGGCAGAGGTAGGTTCAGAGGACGGAGCGTGATATTCTTTGATTTTGGGGATTCAGGACACAAGCCAGCGTCTTTAACCTGTAGAGCTCCACTGTGATTGATCCCTGTAGGGAATTTCTCTAATCTCTTTCCCATCTCTTCAGAAAGGTCAGAGGTCAGAGGTCAGCCACAGAACAGCTCTGCAAGATGGAATAGCCAAATAAATAAAGCCTCTTTAATATTTCCATGAGCGCGAGTCCCCCTGGATGTTTTTATCCTTGTTTTGCTGTGGAGATGCCCCAGTTTTCCACAGAACATCTTTTGTTTCTACACTCTAAGCCGAAGCAGCGTCTCTTCTCCTTTAATATTTCTGAGAGAAATGAAAAAAAAAAAGGAGCTCTCTCTGAGAACAAAGCTTTAATATCAAAAACCGACGGGATTCGGCTGCAATATATCCTCCGTCAGAGTGTCAGTTGTTCTCCAGGAATAGCTGAATTTTTCATTTCTTTGGCTCTTTCTGGCTGCAGCGTTGTTGTTTTTTTTTGCCCTTTTCTCATCCTGAAAAAGATTACAGTGCGTTCCATCCCCGCTCATAACAGTGAGAGTTTAAGCCCCGCCCACAACCATCATCTCATAAAACCTCCTGTCATCCTCTGCCACATAAACCGACTCCAGCCTGCAGGAATAAGTGCCGCAGAATAGCTTTAATCTGCCGGAAGCAAACGCACATAAATCCGATATCGTCACTCTAATTCGCGGTCGTTATCGACCGCGATGTGATTGATACGCCGCTGAATGACGGCTGAGTCACGCGGAATAAATCAGGCTTTGTGAAGCAGGTAGCATGTGTGTTCAGTGTTAGTCGGGACTGAATGAGGCTCAGAGTGCAGGAGGCGGGCGGAGGGAGATTTACTGTACAGCTGTCAGAGCTGAGCAGCATGATGAACTGCTGCTGCTGGACTAATGGAGGAAGGAAGGGTCCGTCATGGCTTTATCTGTGTGTGTGTGTGTGTGTGTGTGTGTGTGTTATTTGTATGTTACAGTTAGTGTTCGGAAAAACAGTCAGTGGACACATTTACCGGTCAATTTAACACAAAAGCAACGGCGTGATCAAACTGTATTTCATTATATTTCATCTTTTTTTTCGTTATTATCATATATTTTAATTTTATGTTAATTAGGTGAGATACTATAAATCCCTCTGGGCTTTTTTTCCTCATCTGTACAGTCTGTATCTATTTGTTATTATTTTCTTTGTGTGGAAAATAAAGTAAACTAAACTAAATATTGGATTTTAAAAACTTCAATCACAACATTATGTCCGCCCCTTTAATTTTTTTTTAACACAAGCTCCTCCCCCGAGTTCATCATGGCCGACAACAGCTGAAAGTGTGTTTTCCCGCCCCTTCGTCTCCTTCAGAAGCTCAGGGGGAAGAACGGAGGAAGAGTCTCATCCCTTCTTCCTCCTGGACCCCAAACGGCCGTTCACTTTACCTGGAAACACATTTAGATGCGCTTGATTTGCTCTGCAGCACCCGGCCGGCAAGGCGGGGAGGGGAGGGGCGGGGAGGGGAGGGGCGGGGCGGGGCGGCCGCACCAGGCAGGGTAAATGAAGCGCACCTAAAGTATCTGATCGCTTTTATTGGGATGAATATCTGCTGTCTTTAACACACTGAGCTCTCTCTCTCTCTCTCTCTTTATCTTCTCTTTGTCTCTCTCTCTCTCTCTCTCTCTCTCTCTCTCTTTATCTCTCCCTCTCTCTCTCTCCTTATCTTCTCTCTCTCTCTGTCTCCCTCACTCTCTCCCCTTCACTTTCTCTCTCTTTCTCTTTTCCAGTCTCTTCCATCGTCTCTTGACCCATACCTCCCTCTCTCTCTTTATCTTGTCTGTCTCTCGCTCATCTCTCTTTTTCTCTGTCTGTATCTCTCTCTCCCTCCCTCCCTTTATCCTCTCTCTCTCTCTTTCTCTCTCTATTCACATTCTCATTCATTGTCTCTCTCCCTCACTCTCCTTCTTGCTCTTCCTCACCTTCTCATTCCACCTCTCTCTCTCTGTCTCTTTCAGTCATTTCCATCATCTCTTGACCCACTTACCCTCATTCATTTATCATCCCTCTCTCCCCATCTCTCTCCTTCTCTTTTTCTCTCTTCCACTCTCTCCCTCTCTTTTACTCTGTCTTTCCATTACCCTCTCTCCCCCACTCTCATCTATCTCTCTTTTGCCTCTCTCTCTCTTCATCCCTCCCCCCTCTTCCCTCTCTCTATCTCTCTCTCTCTCTCTTTCTTTCCCTTCATCACTCTCTTCCTAGTCTCTCTTTCTCTCTCTGACTCTCTCTCCCTCCTATTTCCCTTCTTTTCTGTCTCGTTCCATAATTCTCATTCTCTTTCTCTCTCCATGTCTCTCCTTCCCTTGTCCTTTTCCTCCCTCCCTCTCTCTCTCTCTCTCTCTCTCTCTCTCTCTCGCTCTCTCTCTCTCTCTATGTCTCTCGCCCTCGGTTGCATTGGTACTGAGTCAGCAGAGCTTCTCAGGCTAATAACCAAACCAGCCAGTCAAATTAATTACTGCTGGCCCTGCGGCGCTCACACCTCCAACACACACACACACACACACACACACACACACACGTACACAAAGTAACCTGACTGCTGAAACACACACAGGCCAAGAGAAATATACACACAAACACGCAGTTTCATGCGGCATACATGCATTTGAGAGCTGAACAGACACAGAAAGTCAGCACACACACACACACACACACACACACACACACACACACACACACACACACACAGCAGAGTGTTCCTGGTGCTCAGACGGCTGAGGAGGCAAATCCAGACATTAAACAGCTTGGGGCGACGGAAATGAACGAGATCCTCTCTGCTCCCTCTGAGGAGGAGACTGAAAGAAAAATCCCCTAAAACACTTTAACACAGTGAAACAGCCAGTGATGAACTTTCTATTCCTGCCTCCATTCAGTTTGTTGTGTTTCTCTTCTTGGTGGATAACCGGCCAATCGTAGACGAGGTGACGTCACCTCCAGCTACAGTGGAGTTTGATATGAGAAAATGTTTCAGGATGTAAAACATCAGCGGTAAACGTCAGGTTTTGGTGTCAGTCCCTCAGAATCAAAGAGCGAGGGCTTCTTTCTAGAGCCGCCATTTTGCACCGAGAGACGTTCAACAATCATACAGGGAGAAATCCATCGTAGAAGAGGAGAGAGACCAGTTTCTCCACCACAGGAGCAGGAGAGAGACCAGAATGCACTGCAGGAGCAGGAGAGAGACCAGAATGCACTGCAGGAGCAGGAGAGAGACCAGAATGCACTGCAGCAGAGAGACAGGTTGGGGATTGAGGAAGAGGAGACGCTCACTTGTGACTGGAAACTCTCTATTGCTATCGTTATCTCTCTCTCCATCTACATGTAAAACACAGCTGGATGCCACAAGTCCCCGCTCCTTCTCTGGGGGTTGTTGAAAGGCATTCTGGGAAACGTAGTAAATCACTAACTGCAGCAGAAGCAGACGAAGCAGGTTGAGAAAGTGGGTTCAGCAAAAAAGTAAATTACAAAATAACTCCTGGATTAGATCTGACGGTGAAAGTGAATCCAAGGGGGGATTTTTCCTTTAACCCACAACTGCTCTGGCACACACACACACACATACACACACACCTAAAGCGCTAGCACACTTGTGGTATTTTGCCTCCGGCGACATACTGGAACGTCCCGGTTCCAGATAGATACACATTTCCCACGTTTCCCATTCTGACTCTTCGTCAACCCATCTAGTCCTAAAAAAAAAAAAAAAAAAAAAAAAAAAAGGGGTTTCTTATCCTCGACAACTTCCAGATCCCAGGAGAAACATCCAGATGAGTCAAAGTTTGCAACTAAAAAAAAAAAAAAAGTTGCAGTCCTCTGGTTGCCGGTTGCCGGGAGTGTTTCAGATAAAAAGCCTCCGCCTGCAGCCGCAGTGGAAGGAGAGCCGAGGACGCTCCGCCGCCAGCAATGTGACAATAATATCCCACTTCACACATTCATGACGGGTGCAGTGACTCGCAAACGTGTGTGTGTGTGTGTGTGTGTGTGTGTGTGTGTGTGTGTGAGAGAGAGAGAGAGAGAGAGAGAGAGAGAGAGAGAGAGAGAGAGAGAGAGAGAGAGAGAGAGAGATTCCCAGCGTATACAACAACACATCAGCAGCAGCAGCATCCCAACCTTGGATACCCTTTCTTTCTCTCCACATGAAACCCCTGAGGATAGAAACTGTGTGTGTGTGTGTGTGTGTGTGTGTGTGTGTGTGTGTGTGTGTGTGTGTGTGATGATGTCAGAGGTGTTCCGGGTCTGGAGGGCAGACAGCAGAGTGACAGCAGCTCAGTTTCCTCAGCAGGAAAATGACGTTCATGTTGTTTTTTTTTTTCCCCACTCTGACTCGTCTCTGTGGGGAAACTGAAGCTTCGTTCCAAACTGAGATAAAAAATAAATAAATAAATAAAAGCCGACGCTCTCTGTGGCAAAACGATCGCTGCCATGAAATTAAATCCCACTGTGGGTTTGTGTGCAGCTCATGAGTCACCTGGAGACGCTTTCTCAGGAAAAATCCCGAGGATTGAATTATCTGTTTTTCTTTTGGAATCAGGACAGGTGGATTTCAGGCAGCGGGTTTCTTCTCCAGAAGGTAAAAATCGCAGTTTGTAATGAAACCTTTCAGTTTTTTTGTGGAATAATTTGTTGTATTCACCTGTTTTCCATAACAGTATTGATTATTTCTGAGGTGGGAAACGACCAGCAGTCACCCATCTAAACACTGATAGATTTCTTTCATTTTTTTTTTTAATATTCTGTTTATGTTTTTATGGGCGGCGTAAAAACAACAACGTCAAAAAAACAAAAACTACATTCAATCGTTCCCTTTTTACACATTACATAATAATGGAAATAATAAATGAAAATAATAGTCAAGTTGTAGTCGTATCAAAGGAAAATCAGTTACATATCCTAGAGAATGAATAAATAAATGAATAAAATAAATAAATATATACAGCACTGTGCAAAAGATTTTGCCACCCTAGATTTTGGCTTAGATTTTTATTTATTTGTCTTCTGCATTAGTTTGTCAGCTATTTTATTATTATTATTTTTTATATATAGAAACTTTTAATTTCATTATTTTTGAAAGCATCTTCCCTTTATGGATTTTTTTTTTTTTACAGTTGAGGTATTTAACTGATTGTTTTTGGGTTTTTTTCATCCAGAAAGACTTCCAATTAAACTTCAGAGTAAACTTCAATTCCTTCAAGCGAGCGCATCCCCGCGTCCCGAGGATGATCGTGTCAGACAGAGAAAGCAGGAAAATAAATAAAATAGGAGCTGTGTGAAAGGTCGAAGGGATTTTTAATTGATGAGAACAAATTAGAGCGAGTGGAGGAGGAAGAGGAGGAGAGGGAGAGGGAGGAGGAGGAGGAGAGGGGGAGGAGGAAGAGACGGGGAGATGATTCAGTGAGAAGGTAAAATAAGGTTCTGCTACTTTCTGGTTTCTGGTAGTTTTCAGCCTGTGATGGAAGATGAGGGAATAACTCTTTATAACTTTACTTTTCTGACTTTAGTACAACTTTGGGATCTAACTTTGGGATAGAAGTTGAAACCTCTAAACCCGGAGGTATGGAAAGTCTCTCTGTTGGCACAAACTTCAAAATCCACTCAAATTCCAACACATTTCTGGGGACAAAGTGGAGCAGCGACTGATGACTGAAGATATTATTTTGTCAGTGTGGTGAATTATTAGACGAAGTGACTAACAACGTATTATTAGTTGGTCAGTGTTGAGTGACAGCAGGACAGTGGCATTAGCTCTAAAGGGAGACCATGAGAACTTTTGTGTAGGACGTTGGTAATATTTACATGACAAATGACATAATTAACACACTGTTTTAAACTATCAGGAACTATTTTCCCTGTTTCCATAGGAAGTGAAGGTGGTGGCGACTGAATGGGCGGATGAATACGTCGTTTTTCACCTGGAATAGTTCCAAAAATAAACCTGACTACATCAGATGTTCAGTTCATGATATTTTATTTTGAAATCTACAGGCCGACAACTTTTTATTACTAGATCATTTTTCTGACTTCGGGTAATGCCTGTCGTCTACTAGCATACACTATGTACAGTGTATGCTAAAGTGTTAGCATGGAGCTGCTATCACTTGACATAGTGTATGCTAAAGTGTTAGCACGGAGCTGCTATCACTCAACATAGTGTATGCTAAAGTGTTAGCACGGAGCTGCTATCACTCAACATAGTGTCTGCTAAAGTGTTAGCACGGAGCTGCTATCACTCAACATAGTGTATGCTAAAGTGTTAGCACGGAGCTACTATCACTCAACATAGCAGATGCTAAAGTGTTAGCACGGAGCTGCTATCACTCAACATAGTGTCTGCTAAAGTGTTAGCACGGAGCTGCTATCACTCAACATAGTGTATGCTAAAGTGTTAGCACGGAGCTGCTATCACTCAACATAGTGTATGCTAAAGTGTTAGCACGGAGCTACTATCACTCAACATAGTGTATGCTAAAGTGTTAGCACGGAGCTACTATCACTCAACATAGCAGATGCTAAAGTGTTAGCATGAAGATCCGGAGCCAAGGATCTACTGGGGACACGTGGATGATTTTGGTGTCTTGATGTCATCACTTAACAGCTCAGTCGACCAATGAGATCATTTACAAAAAACTTCCTTTAAGAAATGTTGAACAGACAGATAACAACAGACCGAGCCGCCGGTCTGTGGAACAAAACAGACAGCAGAGAGACAGAGAGACTTGTCACATTAACTGAATGTCACTGAAACTGTGTGTGTGTGTGTGTGTGTGTGTGTGTGTGTGTGTGTACATGCAGTATGCTGCCACTACATCAAATGTAATGGAGCAATCATCTGGCATCTTTGTGTGTATGTGTGTGTGTGTGTGTGTGTGTGTGTGTGTGTGTTTATAAGTAGATGCATGAGTGAATGTCAGTGTGTGTGCATGTGTGTGTGTGGTTTGCATATTAGTGTATGTTCTTGTCTGTTTGTACAAGTGGATACTTATGAGTTTGTGTGTGTGTGTGTGTGTGTGTGTGTGTGTGTTGGCCAAGTTGGAGCTTCCTGATTACCAGCAGTGTGAACCGTGTTAGAGGACTAACACCGTCTTAACAAAGAAGATAATGACAACAACGACCCCCCCCACCCCCCCAACACACATACACACACACACACACACACCAAGTAACCGCCTCACTACAGATAAGATTACATTTGTGTAAAATCACGCCGCCTCCTAATTATATCAGTGGAAGATATTTGTCTTTGTGGAGATAATGGATTTTGGTTTTCCAATTACAGAGCCTTATTAAAGCTCCAGAGCAGAGCAGGAGGTTTAATGGGCTGCTGGGACGCTCTCTGTGGGCCTCAACAGTCCAGCTTCATTTCCCTTTTTTGTTTCTTGTTGCACAGTTTATTTATTTCTAATTTTTAACCTTTATTTATCCAGGAAATGTCGACGGAGCTCGCTCTTTTTCCAGCAACGCCCTGATTCACATTCATACAGGTACTGTGGTGTGGATGGATGATCTGTCTGTCTGTGTAGTTTTATTGTGGCCAAATTTTTCTTATTTTGCATTTCTTACATCATATGGAAAATTCATCATCATTTTGAAGCCGACATCACTGGAGAATAGATCAAATAAATAAGTAAATAAATCAATCAATAAATAAATCGTATGACTAAGATTTACCAACCATGTCAGTTTCGTCTGTACTTCAAAAAGCAGAATAATTAAACATAGATAACATTTTTTTTTTTTTAAAAATTTAAAAACAGTATTTATTTTACTGTTTTATTGTGTCTGTTTTTAACTGTTTTATATTTCTGTAAAGCACTTTTGTAAACTGCTTTGATTCTTGCATTGCTTACTGTGTGTGTTGTGTTTATTTTATTATTTTTTTAAATTATTTTTATGTAAAGCACTTTGTAAGCTCTACTTTTTGAAAAGTGCTGTACAAATAAAGTTTATTGTTATTATTATTAGAATTTAACCTGACCATATAAAAACAAATGAAAGGGATACAGTGTGTTTATGTTTCTGCCGATCCATACGTCTGTTGATTGATCTATCTAGATCTGCCACAGCCGGAACAAAACCACATGTCAACACCGCACCGTTGCATCATGGGAGAGGCGGGCGGCAGAACGCGACACTCCGTCCCATTGGAGGTTCAGATCGATGGTTTACAGTGTCGGCGTTAACGGGAACGCAGCTCCGGTGTCGTGTTTCCCGCCGCCGACCAAAACGCAGCGCCACTCGAGTCGAGGCGGCCGGGAAGAGGAAGAGGAAGAGGAAGAGGAGGAGGAGGAGGATGAGGAAGAGGAAGAGGAAGAGGAAGAGGAAGAGGTGATACAGCGAGGCGTGGGAAGAGCAAAAAGACGAGAGGCGAGATGTGAAGAGGTGTAAATATAGACTGCATCTCCCAGGAATACTGAACCTAGACCTGCAGTGTCACTCATCCAGAGAGAGTGAGAGAGAGAGAGAGAGTGAGAGAGAGAGAGAGAGAGAGAGAGAGAGGGAGAGAGAGAGAGAGAGAGAGGGGGGAGAGAGGGAGGGAGGGAGAGAGAGAGAGAGAGAGGGGGGGGAGAGGAGAGAGGGAGGGGGAAGAGAGAGAGGGGAGAGAAAAGAGAGA
>NC_136016.1:24081981-24086981 GCF_048128805.1 Centroberyx gerrardi
GTAATGACACGTACGAACACAGAGTTAATCATGGTTATAGATTTAGATAAGAATTTCCCTTCAAAAATCAATGGCACAAAAACTGAGCCAGTTTTTTTGCGTCCTAACTGGCAAAATAACCGCAAAAAATGCATCTAAAAGGACAAAGATCGGGTGAAATGCGTTTAGTACGTAGGTTTGATTTACAATAATAGAGATACAAGTAAGCATGCACAGATGCAATAACGTACAGTAATGACACATACACAGTTAATTATAGTCGTAGATTAAATAATTCCTCAATAATCAATGGCAAAACTTGACCTGAGACAATTTATTCCAAATTCCAGTGTGCAAATGCAAATGGAAAGAAGAACTGAGATTATCTTAATCTGTAAGCATGATTGTCAATTATTTTGAGATGTATATAATTATGTTTGCATCAAACTTTGAGCTCGAAGCTTCCTATGCCTCCTAATTGACACACACACACACACACCTACACACACACACACACACACACACGTGCAGGTAATCATGGTTGTAGATTCAGATAAGAATTCCTCTTCAACATCAATGGCAAAAATCAATTAATTCTAATTTACAGGCTGGAATGTGAGCAGTCCAATTATGTTACTCTACAACTATAATTAACACTTATTTCAAGATGTTAAATTAAAATAAAATTATGTTGTTTGCAGCCTTGGAGCTCTCAGCTTCCACTGCCGCCTGACTAACACAGTTATGAAAAGGACAAATATCGTGTAAAATGTGTTAGGGGAGATTTAGAGGTTCACATGTATATGAATAGATGGAATATGGACACACAGTTAATCACAGTTTAGAGATATTTTTAAGTTATCACTTTATCTGGCAGTTGATAACTTTCAATTCAAAATGGGTCAAAAATTTGGCAGATATGGACTTATTCCCACAGCGGCCATTTTGAACACCGGGGGTGGGAAACAACAGCTTGAAGATTGGTATATCTATAAAACTAGCTTTACTTCAACACATAAGTGAAGACTTTACCAAACAGTTATCAAATTGTCCGCAGGAATTATCTCTGGAAGAACAACTAGAACCACTGCTTGAATTTAGCAGGGACGTTAGCTAGCTTACTGGCTAGTTAGCTACAAGCTAGCTACCTAGGCTAGATTCCAGTAGTTATTGACCTTATTCACATAGGGTGGGAAACTCTACCTCGAAGATTGGCATATATAAAACTAGCGTAACTTCAACACATAAGTGAAGACTTGTAGACCTGACAGTTATCAAATTAGCTATCTGGAATTATCTCAGGAACAACAACTGCTTGAATTTAGAGAAGTTAGCTAGCTACCTAGGCTATAGTGGAGCAAACATAATCGCTTAAAATGTGAACCTCCTGTATATCCCTTAGATCCTTGAGATCCATTTGTTTCTAATATGTTTTTAGTGAAATGATAATTTTTTTGTCCGTTTCCCAACGTTTGCAGTTGCTCTTCCAGGTAGTTTCCCACCCGTAAATTCAACATGGCCGCCGTGGGAGTAAGGTCTATGTATTAATAACATCTTCAGACTGATTTTTGTCCTGATAATGAAATATATCATTACATTAACTGGCAATCATTAGGCTATATTATGTGGAGTGCAGCCAACAATATCAGTGTGAAGATATTATTATGTTATTATATTAAGATATTACATTAACTGTTTTCATTACATGTTCAACCCAATTAAAGGGACATTTTATCACATTTCGCCAAGTTATTACATTATCCGACAGTTATTATATTATCAGTTGCTATAGAGATAGAAGAGAAAACTATTTAATTTCTATGAAAAGATTATTACTTTTAATACCTTGCACACACACACACACACACACACACACACACACACACACACGTCTTCCCTCCTTCAGCAGCACGTTCTCTTTTATTTGCAGTAATAATTAGCAGTGTGAAGAAACCCTTGGCCAGGCAGCGCTGTGGACGCTGGTGTCTGCAGTGTCACCGCTCCTCTGGGAGTCAGGCGGCGCTGAGAGGAGCCTCCTGGGACCAGAGAACAGGCTCTCAAAGAAGAAGAAGAAGAAGAAGAAGAGGGAGGAGGACAAGGAGGAGGAGGAGGAGAAGAAGAAATGAGGAACTATTCACCCCTGCAATTAACTGTGAAAAGCCATTTCATGCCCAAATAGAGGGGGAAGCATATCAAAGTTCCATATGTGACATGTGCTTTTGTGTGTGTATGTGTGTGTGTGTGTGTGTGTGTGTGTGTGTAGTGCATGAATGTGAGTGTGTTATGCATATATTATAAGCTCTATGTGTGTGATTGTGTGTGTTGGTTTTGAAGCGTCCACGCCTGTCTAGCCATTAGCCACAGTATGGCATCAAAACAGCTTCATCCCACACACACACACACACACACTCACTCACTCACACACACACACACACACACACACACACACACACAGAACGACGTAGCTAAAATTAAGCGGCAGTCACAAACACTTCACAAGGCGGAAAATCCCATCCAGCCCTGCTGTGACTCTTCGCTGCATGGAGCCACTCTGAACACACAGCTGTGGGCGATCCGACACTAATCCTCCTCAATTAAAGGGTTTTCACTGTTAAAGGGAAAAATCCACCCTGAAACACCTTAAAAACAGATATTGGTGATGTATTTTCTGTCTCCATTCAGTAGTTTGTTGTGTTTTTCTTCCTTGGTGGATAACCGGCCAATCGTAGACGAGGTGACGTCAGAAAATGTTTCAGGATGTAAACGTCAGGTTTTGGTGTCAGTCCCTCAGAATCAAAGAGCGAGGGCTTCTTTCTAGAGCCGCCATTTTGCACCGAGAGACGTTCAACAATCATACAGGGAGAAATCCATCGTAGAAGAGGAGAGAGACCAGTTTCTCCACCACAGGAGCAGGAGAGAGACCAGAATGCACTGCAGGAGCAGGAGAGAGACCAGAATGCACTGCAGGAGCAGGAGAGAGACCAGCATGCACTGCAGGAACAGGAGAGAGACCAGATCTCAATTCCCAGCTTGTAGGAAGAAAGTTTTTCTTATTTAACCGACCAAAGCTTTTCCAAAACCTTAACCGAGTTGTTTTAGTGGTCTAACCGGAACCTGAACCCAGACCTTAACCGAGTTGTTTTAGTGGTCTAACCGGAACCTGAACCCAGACCTTAACCGAGTTGTTTTAGTGGTCTAACCGGAACCTGAACCCAGACCTTAACCGAGTTGTTTTAGTTTCTAAACTTATTATTTCCCGACTTTTTATGAGATCATGTTGTTCCTCCCTCTCTCCCTCTCTCCCTCCCTCTCATGCCAAAGGTCTCATACATCAATCTTCCCCACTCTTCTTCTCCCATCTCTTCCTCTGTCCACATATCCACCCCTCCCTCCATCCCTCCCTCCCTCCCTCCCTCCATCCCTCCACAGCCAGCAGGTTTGTACATCAATCAGTCATCAGCCGGAGCAGCAGGACTGAGGCTACGTCTGTCATCCTGTATCCCTCCTTCCCCCCATCCATCTTTCCTTCTATCCTTCCTTCCCCCCATCCATCTTTCCTTCTATCCCTCCCTCTCGCTCCCAGCATCTATCTCTCCATCCTTCGCCTGCTTTGCTCTCCTTTTACACCCGCTTATTTTTCTACTCTACCTTTTATTCTTGGTCGTGTTCAGTTGTGTTCGTTCCTCTGTCCACTCATCTTTCTGTCTTCTTCTTTTTCCTCATCCACCCATCCTCTATCACTCTTTCTCTCCCTTGCGTCCATCTTTCTATATCTTCCTTCCAACCTGCTCTCCCTCTTTTTTGCCTTTTGCTCCTCTGTCCACTCCATCTTTGCATCCTTTTCTTTCTTTTTCTTCATCCACCCACCCAATGGATCCATCCATCCACCGAACCTTCTGCCATCTTCTATCCCTCCTTCCCCTCATCCTCTCCTCCACTCTACCAATTATTCCTCTCCCTTGCGTCCATCCATCTCTCCACCCTCCTGCAGCTTCCTCTTCTGCGTCTCTTTTGCTCGCTCCTCAGTCGTGTCCGCTCATCCTCCTCTCCTCCTCCTCTTTCTTCCTCTTCATCCCTGCCCTCCTCCTCCCCTCCATCCCTCCGTCTTTCCCACATCAATCATTCCTCTCGGTGTGGAGCGGGCGCTGAGGCTTCATTATGCTCTTCCCCTCTCTCATATTTATTTCATGCTTGGCAGGCTCGAGGAGGCCCGGGCCCCGCTGGCAAATGAAAGGGTGAATTTCCACATGCATTATTCCCACGCTGCGCCGCCGCGGGGCCTGTCACACACCACACACACACACACACACACACACACACACACACACACACAGAAATGTAGACATTAAGAGACACATATGCACAGATACACCACATCCACAGGGAGGATCGGTGTCAGACATGAGCTGACCAGATTTTTCAGAGCAAATCCGTGGAGTTAAACGCCTCCTTAACCATTTATAGGAGAAATAAAGTGATTCATATCTGGGTAACGCTTTATTTTAATAATTTCCTAGAAAGGAACTGTTAATTTCTTAGTTTCCTGAAAGAAGCAGGAAGTGAAGCAGCAGCTCGAGAGTCGATCAGATACTGAACATTTCTAACAGAGTTTCAACTGCAAAACTATAAACTATTTACTGGAAAAATAATAGGCAGAGGTCAATTATCAGAAGTCATTATTCATATAATTATATAATATAGTTATTTGTTGAATTCCTTCCTCTAGTTTCTAATTTTCTATATAACTGCTACATCATTTCATGGTTCTGTCTTGGAAACAACAAAAGAAATTGGAGGAACTTATTAACTACCACTGAACTCTTTCTCTATTTTCTCTATAATTAGAACATAATGTCATGGTTCTTTCCAGGAAACTTCCCAAGAAATTAACAGTTCCTTTGTAGGAAATTATTAGGAAATTGCGGACCCGGAAAATAAAGCGTTAAAACCCTGATCTGCCGTCCAGAATTAATTAAAATCATAATGTAGATTTCATTACCGTATTCGGCTAGCAAACCATC
>NC_136016.1:24089481-24104481 GCF_048128805.1 Centroberyx gerrardi
AGTCAGAGATCATGAACCGCCTGAAATCTGAAATGTCAGATTCAGATTCAGATTCAAAAACCTTTATTGTCCATCACAAGCATGACAGGAAATTGTCTTTGACGTGCCTCATAAAAAAGACATAAAAAAGATACATAAGAACAACAAACAGACATGAGGGTTAAACATGTATAAGATTAGAGGTAAAAGAGTAAAACTGCAAAGTGGAGGATGAACGTTGAGTGTCAGCCACCGAAAACTGAATCTCAGCGATTTCCGAGCTTGGAAGCTTCCATCGGACGGGACGCCAACACAAGAGCAACGCCAACGCAACACCAACACAACACAACGCCAACGCAACGCCAACACAAGAGCAACGCCAACGCGACGCCAACACAAGAGCAACGCCAACGCAACACCAACACAAGAGCAACGCCAACGCAACGCCAACACAAGAGCAACGCCAACGCAACGCCAACACAAGAGCAACGCCAACGCAACACCAACACAAGAGCAACGCCAACGCGACGCCAACACAAGAGCAACGCCAACGCGACGCCAACACAAGAGCAACGCCAACGCAACACCAACACAAGAGCAACGCCAACGCAACGCCAACACAAGAGCAACGCCAACACAAGAGCAACACCAACACAAGAGCAACGCCAACGCAACGCCAACACAAGAGCAACACCAACACAACGCCACGCCAACATTCCCTCTGTTGAGGAAGAAATGGAGAAGTAGCTATACTAATCAACAGTCCTATATTCCTTTGACCCTGATTTACACCTTAAGTGCCTAAAACTCTGAATACTGAACCTGCTTCTCCATCATCAGGTTAAACTCTACAGTAACATGTTGAACTGAGTCTGGATCTCATAGAAACAGACAAAATAACTTGTTGTCTTCTAGAAGCAGGCGGTCAGCTCTTAAAGTACTATAATTACTATAATTAGTCTTGTTCATATGACCTTATACTTTTTGACCAACGGCTTTATTATATTCTATCTGTATTAACATAATCATGAATATTCAACACTATAAAACTCTGTGTAATCATCCAGATTTTAAGCCTGCAGACTGAATAAACTGTCAGACTGCCTCTCTCTCCTGCTGAGTTTTCCTCCTCCTCCTCCTCCTCCTCCTCCTCCTCCTCGCTGCTGCCTGTAGCGGAGCTCTGGGCTCAGTGTCGGTCCTGGTGAGGGTAAAGGTCGGGGTCAAAGGTCAGGGAATGCAATCAGCACCGCAAAACGCCTCCCACGCGTACGAATAAAACTGTGTTTCCATTTGACAGCGATCCATAGATTGATAAACAGACTGGAAAGACTTGTGTTGGCCTTTTATTAGAAATCAGATCTGCTCCAGCCTGATATGATGGATATGATGCAGTTTGATTGACTGCATATTTATTGATCAATACTACACTGGCTGCCTGTGGGAAGACCTTAACCTGGATTGATTTTAATATGACAGTTTGATCAGAATCCACACGAGCATGCATGAAGACATGTGATATGAATGCTAACAGTAATAGTAGTAATAATTATAGCTGCTGCGCAGCAGTGTCGGGGCCGGGCATTTTGAGGACGAAGATGAAGAAGAAGAAGAGGAGAAAGAGGAAGAAGAGGAGGAGGAGGAGGAAGAAGAAGAGGAGGATGAATGAGAAATACATGAGGGTCCATCAGGAGAACTGCCCGGACCATAATTATCATTAAAACATCTTTGAAATCACGTGTCTCTAATCCACACAGCACAATGCCTGAGTAGGCATCAGCATGTTTATTCTGCTTCACCCGGGCTCGAACTCACAACCTTTGCACCAATGGCAAGTTGTGATCGAGTTGAGCTGCCTGAGAAGTGGGAATATTTGAGGAGGCTTCACACTATGACTTAGCCAAAAACCAGGGTGCTTGATAACAGCTGTCCATGCATTTACAGGCTAGTGTCAAATATTCAGTATTCAAGACAAAATTCTGAGAATTTGCATACTTCATCTAGACAACATAGAGATGTCTGATGATGATGATGGCTGATTTTTAATGAATTTTCGAAATTTAGAACTTTAGACGGCTGCTGTAGCGCCACCATCAGGACTATTGGCCCCCAATTCCAGTTGAGGAAGTTTGGCATGGGACTGGACCCATGTGCAAAGTTTGGTTTATTTTCACGCATGGGAAGGCAGATTTCCTCGGAAAAAGAAGAAGAAGAAGAAGAAGAAGAAGAACATTGGCAAATACAAGAGGACAGCAGAGCTGCCCAGCCCCTAATAATAAAATTAGTAGTGGTAGTAGTTTTATCCTGAGTTTCAAAGCAGAGTTTTTGTGTCCAATCACAGTTCAACTGGACCCAAATTTAAGGACTCAAAATTGTCATGTTTTGTTTTGGGTTTTTTTTAAGTTTTTTTCGGGGCACTTTACTACATAGTTGAAAGTAAAGAGAGACAGGAAAGACTGGGAGAGAGAGGGGAGGATGACATGCAACACCCAAAAATGACATGACATTGGTCAGAATTAGACTTATAGAAGCGTAATTTTTCACAAATCCTGGTCAGATCCTGAATCTCCACCAGAGGGTTTTCCTCAGGATGTGAAGTGTTGATCCACAGAGCTGAGGCATGTTGACGAATTTGACTGCTATACATTAATAAAAAAGTACTTTCAAGGCCCATCCTTTTATTTCCAAACACTTTCAAAGCATTGTTTTATTTTTCTTAACTCCAGAGACTTTGAAGGATTTTCCAGGCCTTTGGAAACCTTGTCCCATGTCCTGAATGCTGTTTCAGAATCAGAACATTTTATTTGCCAAGTATAATGTATTTCTCTTGGTGCAGGTGTCGACGTAAAATCTAATAAGAATGAGAAAATATAAAAGAAAAATGTAAAAGGAGAGAGGCTTTTCCACCCACACAAGGATACAACTCTGGGGAGAAACACTGAATACACCCAATTTTTTTGGAATGCTTTCGCAATGAAAAACGCCAAGTTTGAAGATAATGAATACTGGCACAAGATATCTGCTTCGATCTAAAAATATCTGTACAGTATCGGCCCTCTGAAACGCAGGAAAGAGAGAGTGAGAGGCAGAAATTGAATTTGCATGTTAGCTTGTGTGTGCGAGCCTTCCTGTCGAGCTCTACTAGCTGGGGTCGCATTCATTTTAATCTACTCATCGTCTCCATGAAAGGACGTGTCAGTCAGAATACACTGCCAAGAACAGAGACAGGAGAGAGAGAGAGAGGGAGAGGGGGAGGGAGAGAGAGAAGACTAAAATTAGACAAGAGAAAGATCGAAGTTAGGGGAAATTGTGTGAGAGAAAGATAAAAGGTGACTAGAGTGTGTGAGATCGAGAATTTGTAGAAAAGAAACGAGGAGGGACAAGACGAGCGAGGTTGAAAGAGGAAAGTGTGAGAGGGGAAGAGGTAGACGAGACACACACACACACACACACACACACACACACACACACACACACACACACAGCCAAGGCCAAGTCTATTCACATGTTGCCAATAAGGACTGAGAGTCTTTGGAAGGAAAAGCCTGACAACCAGAGCAGAGGAACAGATATGTGCTTGAAATTCTTAGACAGAAACCAGAAAAGTACATTTATGTTTGCTGATCTTTTTGAATTCAGAGGATCGCTGGTCAATCCTTGGATGTATTACTCTAAGTTTCGGTTGTCCCCATTGTAGATTGTCCCACTTTTTACTGCACTCTACTGTTGCACTTTGGCTCCGTCCCACAGAGGAGCCGTACTGATATAATACAGAGACAAGGCAGGATCTAGAAACTAGTTCGTTGATGGTGAATTAGTTTTGGTGGATTTATTTGGAGAGAGTTCCATTTACATGTGAATTTACAACGATCCAGAATCCATCGAGTCATTAGAAACCAACAATCCAGGCTCTATTGACCAATTAGAAACCAACAATCCAAGATCTATTGACTTGTTGGAAACCAACAATCCAAGAACTTTTGACTCATTAGAAACAAACAATCCAGAATCTGTTGGCTCATTAGAAACCAACAAACTGAGACTTTTTGACTCATTAGAAACCAACAATGCAGAATCTATTAACTCATTAGAAACCAACAATCTGAGACTTTTTGACTCATTAGAAACCAACAATGCAGAATCTATTAACTCATTAGAAACCAACAAACTGAGACTTTTTGACTCATTAGAAACCAATAATCCAGGATCCTTTTTCGTACAGTCTGCTCAGATGGGTGGTAACACTTTACAGCAGCTTTATTCCAGTGTATTGACCTGTGTGTTAACCTACTGACAAGTACTGTAAGCAGACAATAACACTGTATGAGTGGAAATCTCCCTTAAACTTAATGTGCTTACAAAGGCCATACCAACACAATGCAAGTACAAAAAAAGACAAAAAAGGTTGACAAAGATAAGCACTTGTTCTGGAAAGGAGGCCACTGTGAAGTCTGTTGTTACCAAAGGGTATTAAAGCTGTAATTCTATGTTATTTATTGAAAGCAGTCTCTGTTATGGCTGCTTTCATGTTGGCCTTTATTGGCTACGATTATGAAAACACAAACAAATCATTTTCCACACGTCTACCAGACCAGACAGCACTTTAACCGCAGCTCATCTGGTAAGAGCGCTGGCACAAGTCAGATTTCACCACAGCATAAAATAAACTGTTTTTAGATCGCTTACCTTCAGTGACGGAATCAGAGGAGGAAGGAGGCAGACAGCACAGCAGGGCGAGCGACACCGGAAAGAGAGAGAGAGAGAGAGAGAGAGGGATTTTATTAGAATGGGAGTAACAATCAACCTCATTTTCAATGGACCAGAGGTGTGACCAAGTCAACTTTGCTGGAGTCCCAAGTCAAGTCTCAAGTCTGAATGTAGATTACCAAGTCAAGTCCAAGTCAAGTCCAAGTCATTAATGTCAAGTCTCAAGTCTAAATGTAGAACAGCAAGTCAAGTCAGAACAAATCAAGAGTCCAGTATCAATTTAATATCTTAAAGAAAACTAAATATCTAGGACTTTTCAATGCAATATGGTTTTAATAGGATAAAAACTTGGTAAGAGCATCATGAGTTTGATTTCTATAATCAGTTTCAACTTCAATAAATTCAATCATTCCATACAAATTCAGAAAACAGAATTTAAATTCAGTCGTCCGCTGGAACAAATCTCATCACTTTCAATCTAAGTCATTTACACAAACACAAGATCTCAAGTCAAGACTTTAGAAACCTTTTCAAGTCATCAAAGTACAAGTCAGAGTCAAGTCCCAAGTCACCAGAACCCAAGTCAAGTCGAGTCTCAAGTCTTCTCTTCATGCCTCAAGTCAAGTCTCAAGTGATTAAAACTGTGACTCAAGTCCAAGTCATGTGACTTAAGTCTCCACCTCTGGTTCCTAGATGTATTTCACATTGCAAACAGGGTGAGAAATTGTCACCAGCAACAAACCAAAATCAACTAAATCTTCAGCTAAATTAATATTTTCTACAGGTAACCAACTATTACTTGGAGTCCGACTCTATTGTAAACATCTAGTCGGCTGGTAAGTTAGTTCACTCTACCAGTGACTGTAATAAACTGAGATTTGGAAGTTCAATTATATTCTGTGAATCTATTTAGCTGGTAGAAAAGTGAATTTTGGTGTTTGGACAGAAAAGTTGGTTTCCTTCCCTGTTTGCAAATGATTCAGACTTTGCATGTACACAAACACCAACACATGTACACACTTGGGCACACACACACACACACACACACACACACACACACACACGCACACACACACACACACACATAAGGTCATTTCCGTGGCAAAAGCGTTCCCACTGTGTCAATGTGGTGTCATTTCCATCCCAATGACACTGGCCATCTGGGACACTGTCTGGGCCACGGGCAACACACACACACACTGGTCATTACCAAGGACACACACATATACACACAACAATGAAGGGCTCTGTGCTTGCTGCCACACGTCTCATTTTGTTCGTTGGTTCATTAATTTAGTCATTCTTTCATTTGTTCATTCATTCACTACCAAAAACACCCAGACAGCCATGGAGGAAAACGTCACTGCTGTAATAAACTTTTTTTCATTAATTCACTCACTCACTGCAGCAGTGAAGGACAATGTCACTGCCGGCACAAATTTTCTTTCTTTGATTAATTCATTCAATCTGCAAAAGCAGCACAGTATGAAGCTGAAAGGACAAGAAAACCTGCACAATGCACAGTACACAACACACAGTGACTAATTACATTTCCTTGTTAAAATGTCAGTAACATCTGGAGTTTCTTGATAGGGCAAACAGCAAGAAATGCAAATATGCAAATGTGCAAGTACTGTGCATATATTAACTACATCTGTAAACTGATATATTTGATAAGATGAATAGGTTTTGTAACCGCTGCACTTTAGTTCAATCCCCAACTAGCCGACCAACTAGTTACCAGATATTTACTTGTATCTTTCATGACTGAAAAGAGAGCACAACTAAACTGTTAGCATGGAGCTACTATCACTCAACATAGCGGATGCTAAACTGTTAGCATGGACCTACTATCACTCAACATAGCGGATGCTAAACTGTTAGCACGGAGCTACTATCACTCAACATAGCGGATGCTAAACTGTTAGCACGGAGCTACTATCACTCAACATAGCGGATGCTAAACTGTTAGCATGGACCTACTACCACTCAACATAGCGGATGCTAAAGCGTTAGCACGGAGCTACTATCACTCAACATAGCGGATGCTAAAGCGTTAGCACGGAGCTACTATCACTCAACATAGCGAATGCTAAAGTGTTAGCATGGAGCACCACAGCGAATGGACACATGGATGATTTTGGTGTCTGTGTTCTCATCACTGAAAAGTCGACCAATGGGACGATCAACCAAAATCATGTTATATTCCTTTAACCTCGAGTGTAAAAGCAGTTTGTCATGAAGTGTCCTGTGCTTTTGGTTTGTCAGTGCGAGCAGCGTCAGTATCTGCGTCAGTACAACGGTCTGTTGGTCGACTGTAACGAGTGCAGCAGCCGTACAGCAGGGTGAGAGGGTTCATTAACACTGAATGGAGAGAGAAACGAGCTGACACAAGACACAGCGTGGCCAGGAGGCTTGGAGGCATGCCGAGAGGGGGAGAAAGGGGGGGGGGGGGGAGAGGGGGGAGAGAGAGAGAGAGAGAGGGAGGGAGTGGGCTACACCACCTTGAAGCAAAGTTGATCAAAATGCTGATTATAGTCTCTCTTTCCCTCTCTCTCTCTCTCTCTCTCTCTCTCTCTCTCTCTCTCTCTCACCTCTACCCCCAGGGTGGGCAGATATGAGAAGGGTTATCATTATCCCATCACTGGCCTCTATTACAGTCTCACAGCTGTCAATCACTCCCTCCATACATCCAGAGAGCACAACCCCCCTCACATGGAAAACCACCTATCGACTCACTCACTCACACACACACACATTAGGACCATCGAGGTCAAACATTTGCTGTACACACACACACACACACACACACACACACACACACACACACACACAGAGTACTGAGGACAAATATTCTCTATGTACACACACATGCATTTGACCGCCAATGTCAATCAATTTCTACTTGCACACAAACCTGGCTCTTGCTGTCAATCATATTGCCCCTACACTCCCGACCCCCATACTGTGTGTGTGTGTGTGTGTGTGTGGGGGGGGGGGGGGGGAGGGGGGGGGGGGGGGCATCAAAACAATCACTGACCTCTTCACTGCTACTGACAGGAGGAGGAGGGGATGAAGCATGTGAGGCTGTGAGAGTACAGGTTGTGAATAGAGGGTTCTTATTTGTCATAACAGGGCTGCTGGCGGCCATATTGGAGGTCCGCTGAAAATAACTGATTTCATTCCCAAATTTACAACTTTGTCCGTCTCAACAGAATTGAACAGACGGTTAATTTCTGTCTGTTTCTGACTGAACTGATCATTTCATCACTGATCCATCTGATTGATTTAGTGTTTAGATAATGTCAGCTTGTTAGCTAGCTAACCATAGTATCTGGTCAGCTAACATCACTGTCTTGTTGTTAACACATCTGATTAGCACACTAGCTAACGTATCTATTAGCAGCTAGCGTTAGCAGTGGCTAGTAGTGACAGCCTGTTACACCAAAACAGTTTTTTGAGTTGTAAAGTGGTATTTAGTACAATGTAGTGATGAATACAACATCTGACTCTTTAACAAAGTCAAGTTTGTATAATCTTAATCACAGTCACAGTATGAGGACAAGGATAAACTAGATGAAAACCTAGATGAAAAACAATACAGGAAACCTTTGCCTCAGAAAGCCAAAGACAGTTAGCTAGTTAGGTAGCTAACAGTTTGTTCAGGTTAACTGAGCTGACTCTTCTCAAGCTACAACTCAGAGTGTTTTGGAGTAGAGACTAGGGCTAAAGACAAGACAGTTTACTGTGTCACAGTAACCAAATCCACCTTATCACACTATTCACTTTTACTGAGAACGTTACTGAATGGATCTACAGCCACACCACAACAAGCTGACTCAGCTCCATCCAAACACAACTGAACTGCTGAAGGAACTGAATGAATCATGCAGTCTCTGTTGTTCGGGAGTCACGTCAAGACGACAATGTCTGAATGAAGAAGGAAGAGTGAGAACGACTGGCTGTTTACTCCCATTTCCTGGAGAGTAGCAGTCAGCATTAAAGTCATTTCCAAGGTAACAGATAACGGTCTTTATCCCGAACACTCGTTTTGTGTTTTTACAAGTGTGTCGGCTCACTTGAACCTGGACAGATCTCAGTCCAGATCGATCTGGAATTTCGATTCAGATTTGACTCGTTCACTTTAAAGTATCGTTCAAATGCAGGATCGACGTGACTCGACCTTCAGACCAGGAGCGGAGGAAGCGGGGATAAGTCTTTTGACAGCAGCAGTCTACATATGAACAAACCCTGTCAGTCAAGGCGTTAAAAAGAAAAACCCCTGAAAAAAAGCAACATGGCTGCAGAGCGGCTGTGGATTTCAAGGCGGAGACGGAAGACGTGAAGCCGGTCCAACAGAGGGAGGAACTGTGTGGGAATAATGTGAGGAGTGTGACTTGTTTGAATCAGCGGGCGGATTATGAATTCAATTATTTCACAGCAGTGTGCCGTTGGCCTCATGGCAGCCTGTGTGTGTGTGTGTGTGTGTGTGTGTGTGTGTAGGAGAGAAAATATCCCTGCGTTTAATTGGAAGTGCATATGTGTTTGTGTACTAATGTGTAGCTGTGAGTTTCTGTGTACTTGTGTGTGTGACTATAGCCCTGTGTGTGGGCATGTGAGAGTGTGTTGGTGTATTCATGTGTGTATTTGTGTGTGCATACATATGTGTGTGTGTGTGTGCCTGGGTGTTCTTGTCGTTATGCTTGTCCATTTTATTTGTGTGCGTGTGTTTCTGAGTGTGTGTTTTCCCTCTGTGTGACTGTTACAGGTGTGTTTGCTTTTGTGTATGTCCATGTGAGTGTGTTTGAGGTGTGTGTTTGTGCGTGTTTGTGTGTGTGTGTGTGTGTGTGTGTATGTGAGAGAGAGAGAGAGAGAGAGAGAGAGAGAGAGTTTGTGTGTGTGCTTGTAGGTTTTTTTATGTATTTGTGTGTGTTTGCTTTCGTGTGCATGTGTGTGTTTGTTTGTGTAATCATTTGTATGTGTGTGTGTGTGTTTGTGTGTGTAGATTTGTGTGTGTGTGTGTGTGTGTGTAGGTGTGTGTGTGTGTGTGTGAGAGAGAGAGAGAGTTTACTGCAGCACTATTCTACATTGTAAATACTTTATCCAATTTAGCTGCCATCCTGCCAGCAGAGCCAGAACACACACACCCCCTTATGGCTGCTTTCCTGCCACACACACACACACACACACACACACACACACACACACACATGTTCTCTCTCTCTCTCTCTCACACACACACACACACAGAGCAAACACACTCATTATTCAAATGACTACAATCACCATGCACAGATTAGCACTCCATGGCAGCAGCTCTCACCAAACCTCGCAGGGTGCATTTTTGGAGTGGAAAAATGTGGAAAAATGAAGTAGAAAATCCACTTATATCCATTTATATATTCAACAAAATCAGAATCAATAGCAGTGTGCTCTCCATAATGTCCGGAGGGCTGCATGGCGGCGTGGCGTGGCGTGGGGCGGCGTGGCGTGGCGTGGGGCGGCGTGGCGGAGCGGCTAGCTGCGGCGCTAACAGCTCAGCCTCGTGCATTATGGAGGAGCGGGAGCCGCGATCTTGACCCAGATTTTAGTGAGTGAGATGATTACAGACATGATCTCTAATTCCCCCACAGCTCAGAGCCACACTGAGGCCGATACTGAGGAAGATACTGAGGCCCATACTGAGGAAGATACTGAGGCCGATACTGAGGAAGATACTGAGGCCCATACTGAGGAAGATACTGAGACCGATACTGAGGCCGATACTGAGGCCCACACTGAGGCCGATACTGAGGCCGATACTGAGGAAGATACTGAGGCCCATACTGAGGAAGATACTGAGGCCGATACTGAGGAAGATACTGAGGCCCATACTGAGGAAGATACTGAGGCCGATACTGAGGAAGATACTGAGGCCCATACTGAGGAAGATACTGAGACCCATACCGAGGCCCACACTGAGGCCGATACTGAGGCCGATACTGAGGAAGATACTGAGGAAGATACTGAGGCCCATACTGAGGCCGATACTGAGGCCGATACTGAGGAAGATACTGAGGCCCATACTGAGGCCGATACTGAGGCCGATACTGAGGAAGATACTGAGGCCCATACCGAGGCCCATACTGAGGCCGATACTGAGGCCGATACTGAGGCCGATACTGAGGAAGATACTGAGGCCCATACTGAGGCCGATACTGAGGCCGATACTGAGGAAGATACTGAGGCCCATACCGAGGCCCATACTGAGGCCGATACTGAGGCCGATACTGAGGAAGATACTGAGGAAGATACTGAGGCCCATACTGAGGCCCATACTGAGGCTGATACTGAGGCCGATACTGAGGAAGATACTGAGGCCCATACCGAGGCCCATACTGAGGCCGATACTGAGGAAGATACTGAGGAAGATACTGAGGAAGATACTGAGGCCCATACTGAGGCCGATACTGAGGAAGATACATTCAGCCAGTCAGTCAGCCACCTCTGATGTGATGCAGTGTGATTGATTACATATTTATGGTAGAATCGATCAATACTGCGCTGGTTGTCCATGGGAAGCTCTAACACTGAACTGATTCCAGTGAGACGTTTTGATCAGATTCCACTCAAGTGTATCAATATGTTTTTCTTTTTATTTAATTGTTCTTTTTATTGTTTCCGTTAACAAAAACAATACAATACACACAAGAGAAGCAGAATCATTATCACAAAAGTTACAAAAAAAAAAAATATTTATATAGTATATTTATAGAAATAAATACAGGGATTAAAACTTTTCTGCTCACCAGGGCTTTCTAAGAAATTTAGGGCAACTCTTATCTGCACCGGAATATTTATTCTTTTATTCTTTTGTCTTTTATCTGTCTCTTTTTTATCTTTTATATCTTTTTGCACTGTCTTTTAAAAATGTGGTTTTAATGCACTTCCACTTTTTATATATTTTATTATGTCTTTATTTTTCTTTTATTTATGTAAAGCACTAGAATTGCAGATGTGTATGAAATGTGCTGTAAAAATAAACCTTGCCTTATATAAATATATGTACATAGCCTACACATACCTACATACATGCACACACATATCCACAGACACACACACATACATAGACAGTAAAATGAAAATAAAATAAGTAAATAAATAAATCTGTTTTTCTTATTCTTAATATGAATCTCATCCTGGGTTTCCATGGAGACTCAGAGTTTCAGAGGCGTTTCCAGTCACATTCTGGGCAAAACTCTGAATACTGAATACTAGTTTTTGGCATTAAAATGCTCCAAATTAAAGATACTGAATACTGACGGCTTCAATCCAAAATAAATATTGCTACTGGCCTTAAAAACCCAAACCGGTCGAACTCTGCTGTGAAGAGATGGAAAATACAGAAATAAAATACTTTACAACAGAAATATTGTTTGGAAATATATTTCTCCTCTTCTCTCTCTCTCTCCTTTGTTCTATCTTTCTCTTCCTATCTATTTTTCATTCATTTCTCTCCTCTTCTCTCTCTCTCCAGTATCTCTTAAATGCCTCTCACCCAGCCTTTCTCTCTTTCTTTCTTTCTTTCTCTTCATTCACTTATTCTTCTCTCTCTTTCACTTCTCTTTTCCTGCTTTCTCTCCCTCCATCTCTTTCTCCATTACCTTCTCTCCTGCTTCCATCTGTTTCTCTTCTTCTGTCTTTCTCTTCCCATCCATTTTTCATTTAATTTCTCCGTCTCTATCTTTCCTGCCTTCCCTCTCTTCTATTTCTTCTCTCTCTCTTTTTCTTCCTCCCATCCATGGAAAGTGAGTCATTGCCTGCAGCCACTGTATTGTACAATGCATGATTGCAATACAAACTGCTGCCCACACACACACACACACACACAGGTCCGCTTCCAAACACACACTCTGGTTTTCTGACATCATTACACATCATGAGGTCATGTACTATGCACATAGTCAGGTCACGTACACACACACACACACACACACACACACACACACACACACAGTGGGGTAATGGGGTCAGTGTTGTGGCTCACAGTACTTCTGACAGATTCAGGATCAGTTATTCTGGTCCAGTCAGCTGTGTGATTGGCTGTTCAACCAACCAATCAAACACCAACCTGTCAGTGCCACAACCACTATACTTGATGGACCACTTCCTCTGTGTGTGTGTGTGTGTGTGTGTGTGTACATGACCTGACTGTGTGCATGTACATGACCTCATGAAGTGTATACGTTCTGAAAGCCAGAGTGTGTTTGTAAGTGTACCGCGTGTGTGTGTGTGTGTGTGTGTGTGTGTAATCTGCCATCCTGCATTGAACGTAAAGCGCGGCTATCACGGCTAGCATGCACATCCTATATATAGACTTCTTTCAGGTGATGTAACCCCCCCCCTCTGGCGGCCATCTTGGAGGTCTAGTTAGCTAGCTAACAGTTTGTTCAGGTTAACTGAGCTGACTCTTCTCAAGCTACAACTCAGAGTGTTTTGGAGTAGAGACTAGGGCTAAAGACAAGACAGTTTACTGTGTCACAGTAACCAAATCCACCTTATCACACTATTCACTTTTACTGAGAACGTTACTGAATGGATCTACAGCCACACCACAACAAGCTGACTCAGCTGCTCTCTGCTTTATTTATTGCATTTATTTGTGCACAGTGGCCAGATTTTTGGGAGCCAATCCGGGGACAGATGTGGTTAAAAAGAAATCAAATGAATTCTCAGGAATAGCGAGCTGGGAATTAACAAACTTAAGTAGGAATCAAATCAGAAAGGGGTGAATAAAAATTTAGGAAAATATGGACTAGGAGTGGAGGAATTAAAATTCAGGAGCGGACAAGTCAGGACAAGATGAATTATAACATTAGTCACATAAGATGGTTGGAATTAAAAAGTAGAAAGAAACTAGGAGGGGACAAGTCTGAAGCGTCTGAACTGACCAACTGATTAAAATAAATAAATACTGTTTGAACTTTATTTCCCCTTAGTTTCTCCTTAAGTAGCTCGCCTTAAGTACTTTCTCCTGAATAAGTAAAGGAAAATAACTTTATCTGTCTTCGCGGTCAATGTCACGCGGACATTTTTAATTTTAAGTACTTAATTTGTGCAACAGTGCGCCTGGGTTGAGTGCAATATTCAAAAGGAAGACATTTTGCCACAGCATCCCCATTAAAAACATCTTGGATCTCTTCCATCTCTCGTCGGGGCACTGTGACCTCTGACCCTCGACCTCCTTACTATCGGTTGCCTTTAACGTTGTTGATCGGTGTTCAGGTCTTAGATCCCCGCTCCCATTGACATTGCATTGCACTGAAAAGGGGGCGTGGCAAATTAGCATCTGAGCTACGTAAGCGAGTCATGTGACCTGACCCACCAGGTCAGACTTTCCGCCTGTTATCACAACGCTCACTGAAGGATACAGGAAGACATTTTGCTATTAAAAATGAGCGTTATTCCCCTTTAACAGCTAATTTGACCAATTTGGTCTCTTCTTAGTGTATTTTCCTTTAAGTTACCTAGTCTTCTTTTCACAAAATATCATGATTTCTTTTCATTCTGTGCTATCAATCATTTTATGATGAGGTATCAGTGTCTACATGTCTTATAAGATCAAAATAAATAAAATATTGTCTGATAAGATCGTCAGCTAAACGCCTACAATGGAAACAAATGTAAATGCGAGCGGCTCTTAAATGTCTGATGGGTTTCGCTCTGATCCCACAGAGCTGGAATGGTCTGCTGTGTAAACGGAGTGTCAGGTTACATTTAGAAACACAAGCAGTGTGTGTGTGTGTGTGTGTGTGTGTGTGTGTGTGTGTGTCGCCGGTGTCGTCGGGCTGGGACAGGCAGGGGTCGTGGAGGTGCGACAGGTTTAGATTGAATAACAGCCAGGCTATCTTCATCTCACATGGAAAGACAATCTCATTCACCTGGGGTCAACACACACACACACACACACACACACGCACACACACGCACACACACACACACACAGTCTCCGTCTTGATAGTCTGTTCTCCCCGGCCGCCTCCCATCCATCCATCTCTCCTGGTTTATCAATATATTAGCTACTAGATATTCAGTGTATGCTAGATGTTGGATGATTTGTGTGTGTGTGTGTGTGTGTGTGTGTGTGTGTGTGTGTGTGTGTGTGAATACATACTGCATCTGCGTCTGTGTTTGTCTATATCTGTGTAGATTTGCACAGTATGTGTGTGTGAGTGTGTGTGTGCAGGTGTATGAACGTCAATGTGTTTGTCTATGTGTGTATAAATTTGCTCAAGGATGTGTGTGTGTGTGTGTGTGTGCACTTATGCTGGTGAGTGT